>NW_025533178.1:0-122831 GCF_020631705.1 Daphnia magna | reverse complement strand
AATTTTCCGTTTTTTCTTCCTCGATTCCCCTTCACCAGTGTTGCCATATCCCAAAATCATTACCCTTTCTCTTTTTTTCTCGATTCCCCTAGCGAGCATTCATGGGGGGACGGCAATCTTTTTTCCGTCGGAAGAAAAAAGAGAAAGGGTAATGATTTTGGGATATGGCAACACTGGTGAAGGGAAATCGAGGGGAGAAAAACGGAAAAATTATAATCCGTGTTTTCATATTGAATTTCATTACTATAAATGAAACTCAAAAAATATGTTCTGATAATCACATATCGAGCTAATGCAGCTCTTTTTTTTAAGAACTTTCCCACCCTATAATATTAGGTAGTTACCGAATAACAGGCTTCCAAAGTAAGCCCATTCCCTACTAGGCCTCTCGGCCGTACGGATACTTTTGGAACGCGATACAAACCACATATCGCGTTGTTGAAAAATTCTAAAAAAATCATACATGAAACCCCCACACTAATATTAACCTTACGAAATTTTTTTATTGAATTCCACCGAGAATTCTATTTATGGGAGCGTTTTGAAAAACGCGTTTTCCCTACTGATCCTCTCAGCCGTACGGATACTTTCGGTACCCACTGTATGTAAAAAGGATCAAATATACTTGTATTCAATGTGAATACACTGTGATACCATGAGTTTTTACTTCTACATGTAAACAGAATCAAATATACTTGTATTCAATGTGAATACACTGTTATATTATGAGTTTACACTTCTACATGTAAACAGAAGTAAATATCCTTGTATTCAATGTGAATACACTGTGATACCATGAGTTTTTACATCTATATGTAAATGGGATCAAATATACTTGTATTCAATGTGAATACACTGTTATATTATGAGTTTATACTTCTACATGTAAACAGAATCAAATATTCTTGTATACAATGTGAATACACTGTGATACCATGGTTTTTTACTTCTATATTTAAACAGGATCAAATATACTTCTATTCAATGTGAATACACTGTGATATCATGAGTTTTTACTTCTATGTGTAAACAGGATCAAGTATACTTGTATTAAATGTGAATACACTGTTATATTATGAGTTTATACTTCTACATGTAAACAGGATCAAATATACTTGTATCTAATGTGAATACACTGTGATGCCATGAGTTTTTACTTCTATATGTAAACAGGATCAAATATACTTGTATTCAATGTGAATACACTGTGATACGATGAGTTTTAACTTCTATATGTAAACAGGATCAAATATACTTGTATTCAATGTGAATACACTGTGATACCATGAGTTTTTACTTCTATATGTAAAAAGGATCAAATATACTTGTATTCAATGTGAATACACTATGATACCATGAGTTTTTACTTCTACATGTAAACAGAATCAAATATAGTTGTATTCAATGTGAATACACTGTGATACCATGAGTTTTAACTTCTATATGTTAACAGGATCAAAAATACTTGTATTCAATGTGAATACTTTGTGATACCATGAGTTTTTACTTCTATATGTAAAAAGTATCCAATATCCTTGTATTCAATGTGAATACACCGTGATACCATAAGTTTTTACATCTATATGTAAAAAGGATCGAATATACAATTATTCAATGTGAATACACTGTTATATGATGAGTTTATACTTCTACATGTAAACAGAATCAAATATACTTGTATTCAATGTGAATACACTGTTATATTATGAGTTTATACTTCTTCATGTAAACAGAATAAAATATACTTGTATTCAATGTGAATACACTGTGATACCATGAGTTTTAACTTCTATACGTAAACAGGATCAAATATACTTGTATTCAATGTGAATACACTGTGATACAATGAGTTTTTACTTCTATATGTAAAAAGGATCAAATATACTTGTATTCAATGTGATACACTGTGATAACATAAGTTTTTAATTCTATATGTAAACAGGATTAAATATACTTGTATTCAATGTGAATACACTGTGATACCACGAGTTTTTACATCTACATTAAACAGAATCAAATATACTTGTATTCAATGTGAATACACTGTTATATTATGAGTTTACACTTCTACATGTAAACAGAAGTAAATATCCTTGTATTCAATGTGAATACACTGTGATACCATGAGTTTTCACATCTATATGTAAACGAGATCAAATATACTTGTATTCAATGTGAATACACTGTTATATTATGAGTTTATACTTCTACATGTAAACAGAATCAAATATACTTGTATACAATGTGAATACACTGTGATACCATGATTTTTTACTTCTATATGTAAACAGGATCAAATATACTTCTATTCAATGTGAATACACTGTGATACCAAGAGTTTTTACTTCTATATGTAAACAGAATCCAATATCCTTGTATTCAATGTAAACACACCGTGATACCATAAGTTTTTACATCTATATGTAAACAAGATCAAATATACTTGTATTCAATGTGATTACACTTTCATATTATGAGTTTATACTTCTACATGTAAACAGAATCAAATATACTTGTATTCAATGTGAATACACTGTTATATTATGAGTTTATACTTCTACATGTAAACAGAATCCAATATACTTGTATTCAATGTGAATACACTGTGATACCATGAGTTTTCACTTCTATGTGTAAACAGAATCAAATATACTTGTATTCAATGTGAATATACTGTGATACCATGAGTTTTAACTTCTATATGTATACTGCATCAAATATACTTGTATTCAATGTGAATACACTGTTATATTATGAGTTTATACTTCTACATGTAAACAGAATCAAATATACTTGTATTCAATGTGAATACACTGTTATACCACGTGTTTTTACTTCTATATGTAAACAGGATCAAATTTCCTTTTATTCAATGTGAATGCACTGTTATATTATGATTTTATACTTCTACATGTCAACAGAATCAAATATACTTGTATTCAATGTGAATTTACAGTTATATTATGAGTTTATACTTCTACATGAAAACAGAATCAAATATACTTGTATTCAATGTGAATACACTGTGATACCATGAGTTTTAACTTCTATATGAAAACAGGATGAAATTTACTTGTATTCAATGTGAATACACTGTTATATTATGAGTTTATACTTCTACATGTAAACAGAATCAAATATACTTGTATTCAATGTGAATACACCGTGATACCATGAGTTTTAACTTCTATACGTAAACAGGATCAAATATACTTGTATTCAATGTGAATACACTGTGATACCATGAGTTTTTAATTCTATATGTAAACAGGATTAAATATACTTGTATTCAATGTGATACCATGAGTTTTTACATCTATATGTAAACAGAATCAAATATACTTGTATTCAATGTGAATACACTGTGATACCATGAGTTTTAACTTCTATATGTAAACAGGATCAAATATACTTGTATTCAATGTGAATGCACTGTGATGCCATGAGTTTTTACTTCTATATGTAAACAGGATCAAATATACTTGTATTCAATGTGAATACACTTTTGATACAATAAGTTTTTAATTCTATATGTAAACAGAATCAAATATACTTGTATTCAATGTGAATACACTGTTTTATTATGAGTTTATACTTCTACATGTAAACAGAATCAAATATACTTGTATTCAATGTGAATACACTGTGATACCATGAGTTTTAACTTCTATATGTCAACAGGATCAAATATACTTGTATTTAATGTGAATACACTGTGATACCATGAGTTTTTACTTCTATATGTAAACAGAATACAATATATACTTGTATTCAATGTGAATACACTGTGATACCATGAGTTTTAACTTCTATATGTAAACAGGATCAAATATACATGTATTCAAGAATACACTATGATACCATGAGTTTTTACTTCTATATATAAAAGAGGATCAAATATACTTGTATTCAATGTAAATACACTGTTATATTATGAGTTTATACTTCTACATGTAAACAGAATCAAATATACTTGTATTCAATGTGAATACACTGTGATACCACGAGTTTTTACTTCTATATGGAAACAAGATCAAATATACTTGTATTCAATGTGAATACACTGTTATATTATGAGTTTTTACTTCTACATGTAAACAGAATCAAATATACTTGTATTCAATGTGAATACCCTGTGATACCATGAGTTTTAACTTCTATATGTAAACAGGATCAAATATACTTGTATTCAATGTGAATTCACTGTGATACCATGAGTTTTTACTTCTATATGTAAACAGGTATTCAATGTGAATACACTGTGATGCTTTGAGTTTTTGATTCTATATGTAGACAGCATCAAATATACTTGTATTAATATGAATACACTTTTGATACCATGAGTTTTTAATTTTATATGTAAACAGGATCAAATATACTTGTATTTAATGTGAATACACTGTTATAATATGAGTTTACTAGTATACGGCGGCCCGTCCCAGGACGGTAATAGGTGAAGTCTAGTATTCAGTGTCTGCTGTGCATTTAGTCGACTTATACTTTTATTGTCTGCTGCACGTTAGTTGAGTTATACTTGTATTGTCTGCTGCACGTTAGTTGAATTATAATTGTATTGTCTGCTGCACGTTAGTTGAGTTATACTTGTATTGTCTGCTGCAAGTTAGTCGACTTTTAATTTAATACCCCTTATACTTTTTACACCTTAATCTACTTTAAGCCACTTCATCCATGTTAAGCCACATAATCTTCTTACGATTGATTAATCACTTTAAGCCCATTAATCCACGCATTGTCAAGTCGTACCACTCATACACGTACCAAACAATGGAGGGAAAACCAATCACGGTTGAGCGCACTTGGGAATTTCCCCCAAGGCCATGCCCGTGCTCCTTTCTTGGTCCTTTACTTGCAGATTAAGTGTCCTACCAATGCCCGTCGTTTCCAACCAGTCCGCGGGTCTCGCCCTGCCCGCGGATCTCGCCCTGCCTCTCGCTCTGCCCGTAGGTCTACACCTGCCCGCCGTTTTCCCCAGTCCGTCCTTTTACCCGCCCTGTCCACGAAAATTTGAAAGAAAAAGGTTAAGCCTAACCGGCGGCAGTTCGAACCCTTTTCAGGTGGTCGACCTTTTTCCAGGTAGAAAAAGTTACGTGAACCCTCTCGAATCGAACCAATGGAAGCACGTGCACTGGAACAAAAGTTTACAATCTCTTAATGGCGTTGGAACGCACTCAATTGAGCTGTTAAGAAAAAAAATGCAATGATGGTTCTTTGAGGGATAAGAAAAGAAATGGTGTCTAAAGGTTGTTGGAACGCAGTCAATAGACATGTTAAGAAAACATGAATTGGTGCTTGTTTGGATGCAACAGAGAACGGTCTCTTAAGGAGTTGTAAGAACTCAATGAATTGGGGCTTGATTGGGGGGATGCAAAAGGGAACGGTCTCTGAAAAGTGTTGGAACGCAGTCAGTGGAGCTGTTGGGAACAAAATGCATTGGTGGTTGTTTGAGGGCTGCAAAAGGGAACGGTCTCTTAAAAGTGCTGGAACGCAACAGGGAGCTGTTGAGAACAGTATGCAATAGTGGTTGTTTTAGGGCTGCAAAATGGAACGGTCTCTTAAAACTGTTGGAACGCAGTCAGTGGAGCTGTTGAGAACAGTATCCAATAGCTGTGGTTTGAGGACTGCAAAAGGGAACGGTCTCTGAAGATTGTTGGAACACAGTCAATGGAGCTGGAGAAAACAAAATGAATTGGGGCTTGTTTGAGGGATGCAAAAGGGAACGGTCTCTCAAAGGTGTTGGAATGCAGTCAAAAAAGCTCATCAGAATACAATGAATTGGTGGTTGTTTGAGGAATGCATATAGGAACGGTCTCTTAAAAGTGTTGGAACGCAGTCAGTGGAGCAGTTGTGAACAAAATGCAATGATGGTTTTTTGAGAGGTAAAAAAGGGAACGGTCTCTTAAAAGTGTTGGAACGCAGTCAGGGGAGCTGTTGAGAACAGTATCCAATAGCTGTTGGTTGAGGGATGCAAAAGGGAACGGTCTCTTAAAAGTGTTGGAACGCTGTAAATGGAGCTGTTGAGAACAAAATGCAATGATGGTTATTTGAGAGGTGATAAAGGAAACGGTCTCTTAAAAGTGTTAGAACGCAGCCTACAGAGGTGATGGAACCAAAATCAATTGGGGTTTGTTTTAAGGATGCAAAAGAGAACGGTCTCTAAAAGTGTTGGAATGCAATGAATAGACCTGGTGAAAACAATTAATTGGGGCTTGTTTGGGGGGATGCAAAAGAGAACGGTCTCTGAAAAGTGTTGGAATGTAGTCAACACAGCTGGTGAAAACACAAAGAAATGGGGCTTGTTTGAAGAAGGTGAAAGGGAACGTTGTCTAAAGGGTGTTGGAATGCAGTCCATGGGGCTGATGGAAACACAATGAATTGGGGCTTGGTAGAGGATGCAAAAGGGAACGGTCTCTAAGAAGTGTTGGAATGCAGAATAAGGAGCTGGTGGAAACAAATTAATTTGGGACTGTTTAAAGGATGCAAAAGAGAATGTTCTCTAATAGTGTCTGGTGGATGCAAAATGGGACAGTCTCATAAGGTGGAGTTTGAGACACAGCAAATGGAGCTGTCAACCAAAACAATGAATTGGTGGTTATTTCAGGGCTGTCAAATGGAACAGTCTCTTGAGGTAGTTATGAAACACAGACAATGACAACGACAGGCAATGAAAACAATGAATTGTTGGTTGTTATGGGGCTGCAGTCTCTTCAAAATAGAACGTTACCAACGGACCTGTTGGAAAATAATTGTTAATTGGTGGTGTAATTGGTGATTCAGCGTGTATATAATCTTATTACCGTTGACGTGAAGACTGTGTGCTGGGCATATGGTTGACGTCGGCCATTATGGTGGAGTCGGGGTAGATGAAATGCGGAGTGCGGTGTGGGGAATAGCTACAGTGTAGAAAAGCGGAAAGAGGGAAAAGGTTAAGCATAGCTGGCGGCAGGTCGAACCATTTTCAGGTAGTCGAACCTTTTCGCAGGTAGAAAAAAAGCACGTGACGGCAGTTGAACCAATGGTAAAAGGGACGTAAAAGTGAAAGGAAAAGGTTAAGCCTAGCTGGCGGCAGTTCAACCTTTTGCAGGTAGTCGAACCTTTTCGCAGGTAGAAAAAAAGCACGTGACGCCGTCCAACCAATGGCAGCGTGCGCCTACACGACCTTGAACGGACAAACAAACACACAGACAGACAGATTCACAAACAAACTCCGCCCACAAAGTACCCTTGGGTTTTATAAAGGTAGGAGATACTTCTACATGTAAACAGAATCAAATATACTTGTGTTCAATGTGAATACACTGTGATACGATGAGTTTTAACATCTATTTGTAAACAAGATCAAATATACTTGTATTCAATGTGAATACACTGTGATATCATGAAATTTTACTTCTATATGTAAAAAGGATCAAATATACTTGTATTCAATGTGAATACACTGTGATACCATGAGTTTTTACTTCTACATGTAAACAGAATCCAATATACTTGTATTCAATGTGAATACACTGTGATACCATGAGTTTTAACTTCTATGTGTAAACAGGATCAAATATACTTGTATTCAATGTGAATACACTGTGATATCATGAGTTTTTACTTCTATATGTAAACAGAATCCAATATCCTTGTATTCAATGTAAAAACACCGTGATACCATAAGTTTTTACATCTATATGTAAACAGGATCAAATATACTTGTATTCAATGTGATTACAGTTTTATATTATGAGTTTTTACTTCTACATGTAAACAGAATCAAATATACTTGTATTCAATGTGAATACACTGTTATATTATGAGTTTATACTTCTACATGTAAACAGAATCCAATATACTTGTATTCAATGTGAATACACTGTGATGCCATGAGTTTTTACTTCTATATGTAAACAGGATCAAATATACTTGTATTCAATGTGAATACACTTTTGATACAATAAGTTTTTAATTCTATATGTAAACAGGATCAAATATACTTGTATTCAATGTGAATACACTGTTTTATTATGAGTTTATACTTCTACATGTAAACAGAATCAAATATACTTGTATTCAATGTGAATACACTGTGATACAATGAGTTTTAACTTCTATATGTCAACAGGATCAAATATACTTGTATTTAATGTGAATACACTGTGATACCATGAGTTTTTACTTCTATATGTAAACAGAATACAATATATACTTGTATTCAATGTGGATACACTGTGATACCATGAGTTTTAACTTCTAAATGTAAACAGGATCAAATATACATGTATTCAAGAATACACTATGATACCATGAGTTTTTACTTCTATATATAAAGAGGATCAAATATACTTGTATTCAATGTAAATACACTGTTATATTATGAGTTTATACTTCTACATGTAAACAGAATCAAATATACTTGTATTCAATGTGAATACACTGTGATACCATGAGTTTTTACTTCTATATGGAAACAAGATCAAATATACTTGTATTCAATGTGAATACACTGTTATATTATGAGTTTTTACTTCTATATGTAAACAGAATACAATATATACTTGTATTCAATGTGAATACACTGTGATACCATGAGTTTTAACTTCTATATGTAAACAGGATCAAATATACATGTATTCAAGAATACACTATGATACCATGAGTTTTTACTTCTATATATAAAGAGGATCAAATATACTTGTATTCAATGTAAATACACTGTTATATTATGAGTTTATACTTCTACATGTAAACAGAATCAAATATACTTGTATTCAATGTGAATACACTGTGATACCATGAGTTTTTACTTCTATATGGAAACAAGATTAAATATACTTGTATTCAATGTGAATACACTGTTATATTATGAGTTTTTACTTCTACATGTAAACAGAATCAAATATACTTGTATTCAATGTGAATACACTGTGATACCATGAGTTTTAACTTCTATATGTAAACAGGATCAAATATACTTGTATTCAATGTGAATTCACTGTGATACCATGAGTTTTTACTTCTATATGTAAACAGGATAAAATATACTTGTATTCAATGTGAATACACTGTTATATTATGAGTTTATACTTCTACATGTAAACAGAATCAAATATACCTGTATTCAATGTGAATACACTGTTATACCACGTGTTTTTACTTCTTTATGTAAACAGGATCAAATTTCCTTTTATTCAATGTGAATGCACTGTTATATTATGATTTTATACTTCTACATGTAAACAGAATCAAATATACTTGTATTCAATGTGAATACACAGTTATATTATGAGTTTATACTTCTACATGTAAACAGAATCAAATATACTTGTATTCAATGTGAATACACTGTGATACCATGAGTTTTAACTTCTATATGAAAACAGGATGAAATATACTTGTATTCAATGTGAATACACTGTTATATTATGAGTTTATACTTCTACATGTAAACAGAATCAAATATACTTGTATTCAATGTGAATACACCGTGATACCATGAGTTTTAACTTCTATACGTAAACAGGATCAAATATACTTGTATTCAATGTGAATACACTGTGATACCATGAGTTTTTACTTCTATATGTAAAAAGGATCAAATTTACTTGAATTCAATGTGAATACACTGTGATACCATGAGTTTTTAATTCTATATGTAAACAGGATTAAATATACTTGTATTCAATGTGATACCATGAGTTTTTACATCTATATGTAAACAGAATCAAATATACTTGTATTCAATGTGAATACACTGTGATACCATGAGTTTTAACTTCTATATGTCAACAGGATCAAATATACTTGTATTTAATGTGAATACACTGTGATACCATGAGTTTTTACTTCTATATGTAAACAGAATACAATATATACTTGTATTCAATGTGAATACACTGTGATACCATGAGTTTTAACTTCTATATGTAAACAGGATCAAATATACATGTATTCAAGAATACACTATGATACCATGAGTTTTTACTTCTATATATAAAGAGGATCAAATATACTTGTATTCAATGTAAATACACTGTTATATTATGAGTTTATACTTCTACATGTAAACAGAATCAAATATACTTGTATTCAATGTGAATACACTGTGATACCATGAGTTTTTACTTCTATATGGAAACAAGATCAAATATACTTGTATTCAATGTGAATACACTGTTATATTATGAGTTTTTACTTCTATATGTAAACAGAATACAATATATACTTGTATTCAATGTGAATACACTGTGATACCATGAGTTTTAACTTCTATATGTAAACAGGATCAAATATACATGTATTCAAGAATACACTATGATACCATGAGTTTTTACTTCTATATATAAAGAGGATCAAATATACTTGTATTCAATGTAAATACACTGTTATATTATGAGTTTATACTTCTACATGTAAACAGAATCAAATATACTTGTATTCAATGTGAATACACTGTGATACCATGAGTTTTTACTTCTATATGGAAACAAGATTAAATATACTTGTATTCAATGTGAATACACTGTTATATTATGAGTTTTTACTTCTACATGTAAACAGAATCAAATATACTTGTATTCAATGTGAATACACTGTGATACCATGAGTTTTAACTTCTATATGTAAACAGGATCAAATATACTTGTATTCAATGTGAATTCACTGTGATACCATGAGTTTTTACTTCTATATGTAAACAGGATAAAATATACTTGTATTCAATGTGAATACACTGTTATATTATGAGTTTATACTTCTACATGTAAACAGAATCAAATATACCTGTATTCAATGTGAATACACTGTTATACCACGTGTTTTTACTTCTTTATGTAAACAGGATCAAATTTCCTTTTATTCAATGTGAATGCACTGTTATATTATGATTTTATACTTCTACATGTAAACAGAATCAAATATACTTGTATTCAATGTGAATACACAGTTATATTATGAGTTTATACTTCTACATGTAAACAGAATCAAATATACTTGTATTCAATGTGAATACACTGTGATACCATGAGTTTTAACTTCTATATGAAAACAGGATGAAATATACTTGTATTCAATGTGAATACACTGTTATATTATGAGTTTATACTTCTACATGTAAACAGAATCAAATATACTTGTATTCAATGTGAATACACCGTGATACCATGAGTTTTAACTTCTATACGTAAACAGGATCAAATATACTTGTATTCAATGTGAATACACTGTGATACCATGAGTTTTTACTTCTATATGTAAAAAGGATCAAATTTACTTGAATTCAATGTGAATACACTGTGATACCATGAGTTTTTAATTCTATATGTAAACAGGATTAAATATACTTGTATTCAATGTGATACCATGAGTTTTTACATCTATATGTAAACAGAATCAAATATACTTGTATTCAATGTGAATACACTGTGATACCATGAGTTTTAACTTCTATATGTCAACAGGATCAAATATACTTGTATTTAATGTGAATACACTGTGATACCATGAGTTTTTACTTCTATATGTAAACAGAATACAATATATACTTGTATTCAATGTGAATACACTGTGATACCATGAGTTTTAACTTCTATATGTAAACAGGATCAAATATACATGTATTCAAGAATACACTATGATACCATGAGTTTTTACTTCTATATATAAAGAGGATCAAATATACTTGTATTCAATGTAAATACACTGTTATATTATGAGTTTATACTTCTACATGTAAACAGAATCAAATATACTTGTATTCAATGTGAATACACTGTGATACCATGAGTTTTTACTTCTATATGGAAACAAGATCAAATATACTTGTATTCAATGTGAATACACTGTTATATTATGAGTTTTTACTTCTACATGTAAACAGAATCAAATATACTTGTATTCAATGTGAATACACTGTGATACCATGAGTTTTAACTTCTATATGTAAACAGGATCAAATATACTTGTATTCAATGTGAATTCACTGTGATACCATGAGTTTTTACTTCTATATGTAAACAGGATAAAATATACTTGTATTCAATGTGAATACACTGTTATATTATGAGTTTATACTTCTACATGTAAACAGAATCAAATATACCTGTATTCAATGTGAAAACACTGTTATACCACGTGTTTTTCCTTCTTTATGTAAACAGGATCAAATTTCCTTTTATTCAATGTGAATGCACTGTTATATTATGATTTTATTTTTCTACATGTAAACCGAATCAAATATACTTGTATTCAATGTGAATACACAGTTATATTATGAGTTTACACTTCTACATGTAAACAGAATCAAATATACTTGTATTCAATGTGAATACACTGTGATACCATGAGTTTTAACTTCTATATGTCAACAGGATCAAATATACTTGTATTCAATGTGAATACACTGTGATACCATGAGTTTTTACTTCTATATGTAAACAGAATCAAATATACTTGTATTCAATGTGAATACACTGTGATACCATAAGTTTTAACTTCTATATGTAAATAGGATCAAATATACTTGTATTCAACGTGAATACACTGTGATACCATGATTTTTTACTTCTTTATGTAAACAGGATCAAATATACTTCTATTCAATGTGAATTCACTGTTATATTATGAGTTTAGACTTCTACATGTAAACAGAATCAATTATACTTGTATTCAATGTGAATACACTGTTATACGATGAGTTTTAACTTCTATATGTAAACAGGATCAAATATACTTGTATTCAATGTGAATACACTGTTATATTATGAGTTTATACTTCTACATGTAAACAGAATCAAATATACTTTTATTCAATGTGAATAAACTGTTATATTATGAGTTTATACTTCTACATGTAAACAGAATCAAATATACTTGTATTCAAAGTGAATACACTGTGATACCATGAGTTTTAACTATATGTAAACAGAATCAAATAAACTTGTATTCAATTTGAATACACTGTGATACGATGAGTTTTAACTTCTATTTGTAAACAGGATCAAATATACTTGTATTCAATGTGAATACACTGTGATACCATGAAATTTTACTTCTATATGTAAAAAGGATCAAATATACTTGTATTCAATGTGAATACACTGTGATACCATGAGTTTTTACTTCTACATGTAAACAGAATCCAATATACTTGTATTCAATGTGAATACACTGTGATACCATGAGTTTTAACTTCTATATGTAAACAGGATCAAATATACTTGTATTCAATGTGAATACACTGTGATACCATGAGTTTTTACTTCTATATGTAAACAGAATCCAATATCCTTGTATTCAATGTGAATACACCGTGATACCATAAGTTTTTACATCTATATGTAAACAGGATCAAATATACTTGTATTCAATGTGAATACACTGTTATATTATGAGTTTATACTTCTACATGTAAACAGAATCAAATATACTTTTATTCAATGTGAATACACTGTTATATTATGAGTTTATACTTCTTCAGGTAAACAGAATCAAATATACTTGTATTCAATGTGAATACACTGTGATACCATGAGTTTTAACTTCTATATGTAAACAGTGTTCGAAGTAGACAAGGATTCAACTAGGCTTCTGTTTTGAATAAACACAGGCTTCTGTATTGACTGTACAGGCAAAGTACATCTCTTCAATGCATATCGAAATGTGTACATAGAATATGCAATACATGAGACTGAATTACAGAGATAATTACCTGAGTCTGATCAACTCGGATGAACAAAGGAAAAACTCAAGAGTCTCGATACTACGAGATTTGGAACACAGAAGAATAACTTTAGACCTGATTTCTTGATACGAAAAGGTTTGATACAAGTTGACGAGTGACAGCGTGGTTTCAGCAGACGGGAAGAAGAGAGAAAAAAAGACAAGTTAGAGCACTGCACAGTTAAGGTAGAAGGCCGAGAGAACTCCCGGTTGTGCTGCCACCACTCCCGTTTGTGTTGCCACCTATTGTGTGTTTGCTTACGTATTCCAACACTCCTCCTCAAACATACGTACAGGTGCGATGGCTAAATCTAGAGTTTTGATGTTTTTGTTGTTTTTTTTTTTTTTTTTTTTTTTTTTTAAAGAGGAGAGAAAGACAGAGAAGGTTGTATGGGAAAATAAAATAAATGTTTGAACTTCTTCGTGATGAAAAAAAAATATCAGCGTTTCTCCGATGGTCTGTTAGCTCTCTCTCTAAAAAGGAAAAATATTATAAATCGGGGACTGGCACTATACCAATCGCCTTGCGTAAAATAGAGAAGCGAGGATTCGGTAATGGCTTGGTGAATGGATCTGCCAGCTGTTCAGTAGTTGGAGTGTACTTCACGTCGATTTCTTTTGCTTCTTGCTGGGCTCTGATAAAATGGAAACGGACGTCGATGTGTTTGGTCCGCTGGTGGAATTTGGGGCTCCTGGTGAGTTCAATTGAGGAAATGTTATCACAGAGCAAAGGTAGTGGTTGTTTCCAATCAGGGATTATTTCGAGTAGAAGGCGCCGCAACCATACACTTTCCTTGGCTGCTTCACATGCAGCCACATACTCTGCTTCAGTGGTGGAGAGGGCAACACAGTGCTGACGACGGCTGCTCCAGGCTATTGGGCCCCCGTTCAGGAGAAAGATGAAACCTGAAGTTGATTGTCGGGTGTTGATGTCTCCAGCATAATCTGAATCCGAGTAACCAACAGGAGCGACCAATGAGGGACCATAGCGTAGACCGTAGTCTTTTGTCCCTTGTAGATATGAGAAGATTTTCTTAATGGCTGCCCAGTGTGCTGCTTGTGGGTTTTCACAGAATTGTGAAGCTTGATTTAAAGCAAAAGCTATGTCTGGGCGCGATGACAGCATCAAATACATGAGTGATCCAATGGCCTCTTTGAAGGGAACTTGGATCGTTTTCTTAAGATTTTCTTCTTTATTCAGGAAAACTCCAGGAGTGGCTGGTAGACTAGCAGGATGGCATCCGTCCATGTGAAAACGTTGCAAGATTTTTTCAGTGTATTCCGACTGTGCCAGGTAGAGCGTTTTTTCTTTTCGGTTTCTGAAGATTGATAGGCCTACAAAGTGGTTGGCCTCAGATGATCTCATCTCGAAGTGGTCTGCAAGATAATTTATTATATCAGATATTGCTTTTTTGCTGTTACTACAAACCAGGCCATCGTCCACCCATATGATGACCATGGTGAACTCCTCCTTGTGGTGGCGATGGTAGAGACAGGGATCAGATTCGCTTGGGACGAGACCAAACTTGCGGAGAAAGGCATCGAAATGTCGATTCCATACGCGTGATGCCTGTTTTAAACCATACAGGCATTTGTGTAGGTGGCATACCATGTTTTCTTGTCCAGCAGTAATGAAGCCTTCCGGTTGCTCCAGATATAATTCCTCCTCCAGTTCACCGTAGAGAAAAGCTGTTTTGATGTCCAGCTGCCGCATTTCAAGATCGTAGACTGCGACGAATGACAGAATTAACCTAAGAGTGTCCTGTTTTGCCAATGGAGCGAAGGTTTCTTCGTAGTCTACGCCATAACGCTGAGAATACCCCTTGGCGACTAGTCTTGCCTTGTAGCGGGGAACAGTGCCACGTACGCCCGGCTTGATTGTGAGGACCCATCGGGATTTGATTAAAGATCGGCTGGGTGGAAGTGGCTTTAAAGTCCAAGTTTGATTGCGTAAAAGGGAATCATATTCTTCCTGGATTGCTTGCTTCCAGTGCAGGTGATCAGGTGAGGTCATGGCATCAAGATAGGTCTTGGGCTCACATGATTCGGCTGCTGAAAGAAGTGATTCATCCCATCGTCTTTTCGGCTCACGAATTCGAAGAGGATATTTGGAATGGCGAACGTGACTGTTCGGAGCGTTGGTGTTGACATCGTCCTGTAAATGGATATTAGGCGACGGAGGATTGGCTTCTGGAGTGGTAGATATGGAAGGTGGATAATCTACAGAAGGTGTTGGTGGAAAAAGGTCAATAGTAGGAGATTCTGGTAGCAAGATTGGATCTGAAAGATTATTTTCGTTGTGCGGCGGAGAAGGCGTGGTATCGACATCGTTTTCTGGCATGGCTTCTTTGGGTGCGCTGGCTAATGGGCCTAAAAGAAGACGTCTCGCTGCAAAATCATTATCAGATGTTGGGTCTTGTCTTGATGTGTCAAAAACTTGTTCGTTGAAGATTACGTCACGACTGATCCTGATTTTTCTTGTGATTGGGTCCCAGAATCGGTAGGCCTTTTGTGTGGCGCAATACCCAACGAAATGGCAGGTGACACTCTTCGAGTCGAGTTTTCTTCTTTCTGCCTTAGGTACGTGGATGTACGCAGTGGAACCAAAAATCCTTAAATTGGAGACGTCTGGCTTTGTGCCAAACCAGTTTTGGTATGGAGTGTTGGGGGCCGTCTTGGTGGATACACGGTTTAGCGTGTAAACGGCGCAGGCAATGGCCTCTCCCCACAGTTCCAGGGGAACGTTCTTGGCATGGATGAGGCATCGGGCAGCTTCCATTATGGTTCTATTAGCTCGTTCGGATACACCATTTTGTTCTGGGGTGTGTGGCGCCGACGTCTCTAGTTTGATTCCATGGTTGGATAGCCATTCTTTGAAGTGATGTCCTATAAACTCTCCACCGTTGTCGGCTCTCAGCGTGTGAACCATTTGGCCAGTCTCGGTTCGCAGATGATTCACGTACTCACGGAAGGAGTCAGCTACTTCTGATTTCTGTTTAAGAAAGAAGACACTTCGGTAACCACTAAAATCATCAGAAAAAAGAACAAAATATCTTGATCCTCGAGGCGTGGCCACGTGCATAGGCCCGCATACATCGGAATGTATGAGCTGACCAACTTGTATCGCTCTCGTTCTTCCTGATTTGAATTTTGAGCGCTCCATTTTTCCTGACATACAGCCTGTGCAGGGATGAATGCGTGATACATCATCAATGGGTAGAATAAGGACATTTACCATTTGTAGAGACGCCATCTTGCGTATCTTTTTGGTGCTTGTGTGCGCTAGTCGTTGGTGCCAAACGTCGATAGATGGCGGGGCAGGTGTCGTGAAGCATGCCCAGTCACAAGGTGGGTCAACTGTGATGGCCAAGTGGTAAAGTGTTCTGCCAATGCGCTCACCGACCATCACGACGGTATCATTTTGATTGAAGCTCACGTTGGATTCAATGAAGTGTACTGAAACGCCGACTTCTGTTACTGCGGCTATGGAGAGCAGATTGACTCCAAGATTAGGCACAAATAGGACCGTTTCGATTTTGATTGTCCGTTTGGTTCCATCTACAAGTGCCGTGAATTCAATACTGCCTTGACCGTGTACTTGGAGTTGAGCACCGCCTATACCCTTCACGAACCACGTGTTGGGTTCCACGGCTGTGAATTCTTTGAAGAATTCTCGTTGATCTGACATATGCTGCGTCGCGCCGGAATCGGCAAACCAATCTTGAGAGCGTCGCGCTATGAAGCAGGTGGAGTTCGATATAAAGCTGTGGTCTTGATTGGCTTCTGATGTGTCTTGATTTGGTCGATCCGACATCTGTTTCAAAGACATTCTGTTCATCGGGAGAAAATCGGTCACTGCGGCTCCGGTGGCGTTTGATTTGGCTAAATCATCTCGCTTTCGTTTTCGGCACTCTTCATGCGTGTGCCAATCTTTATTGCAATATGTGCACTTCACGTATGGCCGGTATCTTGCTGAACCATTGCGGTGGTGGCCGCCTCTTCCTCTATCGCCTCTGCCTCGACTCGCTCGACCACCTCTTGATTCACGCGGACTTGGTGCATAGGTGTTTGGATAATTCTGGGCGAAGAATGAGGTATCGGCCGCGTCTTGTTGACCTCTTGACCAGCGCAAAGTGTTGGATTCTTCTTTCAGCAACCGCGATGTGAGGAGTGACATCGTGCGTTCGTTTACTGGTACACTGTCCCATATGGTTGCAAAGTTTCGATAGCTCGGTGGGAGCGTGCATATTATTTTTGTCATGATCTGAATATCAGTCATTGGCGCGCCCACGTCACTCAATTGTGATGCCAGGGTCTCGATTTCAGTGATGTGGGACATCACATCATGGCTCGGTTGGTACTGATATTCGTAGAATCTGTGTTGTAGCACGTGCTGATTCTCCGCAGCATTCTGAAGGTGCTGTGCAGAAAGACGAGTCCACATCTCGAAAGCAGTTCTGCAGTTGATAAGCGTTCTTTGCTGTTGAGGCTCGATCGTTGCAACGAGATAATTGCGTGCAAGGACATCTTTTCTCATCCAGTCGCTTATCGCCACGTAGTTAATTACTTCTCCTTCATCATTCAGTTCCTGAACGAAAAAGAGGTTCATGAATATTGACAGTATTGTAAATTGTATAAAAGCTACACGTTCAATGCTGCATTTGGGAGATAATGGAGGTGAATATGGGTGATGGTACGACTTGCCATGAACATGCAACATGTGATGCTCCTCAAGTCTATCTTGGGTTGATACGAGTAGGGATAATCTCAAATGACAGACACTGTGTGCTTTGTGAAAAATGTATACCTGTTCTGGAAGTGTTTCATTTCCATTTACAATGTGCACGAGGTCGTGTTGCTCAAGTTTGAGCCAACATCCAAATTTCCAGAGGGGAAAGTTCTTGCCGTTGAATTTGATCACATGGCTGACTTCTCTAGTTGGTGAATTTGCCATCTTGTCTTTGGAAGGTGTGCACTGGGCCCATAACCTGTTCGAAGTAGACAAGGATTCAACTAGGCTTCTGTTTTGAATAAACACAGGCTTCTGTATTGACTGTACAGGCAAAGTACATCTCTTCAATGCATATCGAAATGTGTACATAGAATATGCAATACATGAGACTGAATTACAGAGATAATTACCTGAGTCTGATCAACTCGGATGAACAAAGGAAAAACTCAAGAGTCTCGATACTACGAGATTTGGAACACAGAAGAATAACTTTAGACCTGATTTCTTGATACGAAAAGGTTTGATACAAGTTGACGAGTGACAGCGTGGTTTCAGCAGACGGGAAGAAGAGAGAAAAAAAGACAAGTTAGAGCACTGCACAGTTAAGGTAGAAGGCCGAGAGAACTCCCGGTTGTGCTGCCACCACTCCCGTTTGTGTTGCCACCTATTGTGTGTTTGCTTACGTATTCCAACAAACAGGATCAAATATACATGTATTCAAGAATACACTATGATACCATGAGTTTTTACTTCTATATATAAAGAGGATCAAATATACTTGTATTCAATGTAAATACACTGTTATATTATGAGTTTATACTTCTACATGTAAACAGAATCAAATATACTTGTATTCAATGTGAATACACTCTGATACCATGAGTTTTTACTTCTATATGTAAACAAGATCAAATATACTTGTATTCAATGTGAATACACTGTTATATTATGAGTTTTTACTTCTACATGTAAACAGAATCAAATATACTTGTATTCAATGTGAATACACTGTGATACCATGAGTTTCAACTTCTATCTGTAAACAGGATCAAATATACTTGTATTCAATGTGAATACACTGTGATACCATGAGTTTTTACTTCTATATGTAAACAGGATAAAATATACTTGTATTCAATGTGAATACACTGTTATATTATGAGTTTATACTTCTACATGTAAACAGAATCAAATATACTTGTATTCAATGTGAATACACTGTGATACCATGAGTTTTAACTATATGTAAACAGAATCAAATATACTTGTATTCAAAGTGAATATACTGTGATACGATGAGTTTTAACTTCTATTTGTAAACAGGATCAAATATACTTGTATTCAATGTGAATACACTGTGATACCATGAAATTTTACTTCTATATGTAAAAAGGATCAAATATACTTGTATTCAATGTGAATACACTGTGATACCATGAGTTTTTACTTCTACATGTAAACAGAATCCAATATACTTGTGTTCAATGTGAATACACTGTGATACCATGAATTTTAACTTCTATATGTAAACAGGATCAAATATACTTGTATTCAATGTGAATACACTGTGATACCATGAGTTTTTACTTCTATATGTAAACAGAATCCAATATCCTTGTATTCAATGTGAATACATCGTGATACCATAAGTTTTTACATCTATATGTAAACAAGATCAAATATACTTGTATTCAATGTGAATACACTGTTATATTATGAGTTTATATTTCTACATATAAACAGAATCAAATATACTTGTATTCAATGTGAATACACTGTTATATTATGAGTTTATACTTCTACAGGTAAACAGAATCAAATATACTTGTATTCAATGTGAATACACTGTGATACCATGAGTTTTAACTTCTATATGTAAATAGGATCAAATATACTTGTATTCAATGTGAATACACTATGATACCATGAGTTTTTACTTCTATATATAAAGAGGATCAAATATACTTGTATTCAATGTGAATACACTGTTATATTATGAGTTTATACTTCTACATGTAAACAGAATCAAATATACTTGTATTCAATGTGAATACATTGTTATACCATGAGTTTTTACTTCTATATGTAAACAGGATCAAATATACTTGTATTCAATGTGAATACACTGTTATACCATGAGTTTATATTTCTATATGTAAACAGAATCAAATATACTTGTATTCAATGTGAATAAACTGTTATACCATGAGTTTTAACTTCTATATGTAAACAGGATCAAATATACTTGTATTCAATGTGAATACACTGTTATACCATGAGTTTTTACTTCTATATGTAAACAGGATCAAATATACTTGTATTCAATGTGAATACACTGTTATACTATGAGTTTATACTTCTATATGTAAACAGAATCAAATATACTTGTATTCAATGTGAATACACTGTTATATTATGAGTTTATACTTCTATATGTAAACAGAATCAAATATACTTGTATTCAATGTGAATACACTGTTATACCATGAGTTTTTACTTCTATATGTAAACAGGATCAAATATACTTGTATTCAATGTGAATACACTGTTATACCATGAGTTTTTACTTCTATATGTAAACAGGATCAAATATACTTGTATTCAATGTGAATACACTGTTATACCATGAGTTTTTACTTCTATATGTAAACAGAATCAAATATACTTGTATTCAATGTGAATACACTGTTATACCATGAGTTTATACTTCTATATGTAAACAGCATAAAATATACTTGTATTCAATGTGAATACACTGTTATACCATGAGTTTTTACTTCTATATGTAAACAGATTCAAATATACTTGTATTCAATGTGAATACACTGTTATACCATGAGTTTTTACTTTTATATGTAAACAGCATCAAATATACTTGTATTCAATGTGAATACACTGTTATACCATGAGTTTTTACTTCTATTTGTAAACAGGATCAAATATACTTGTATTCAATGTGAATACACTGTTATACCATGAGTTTTTACTTCTATATGTAAAAAGGATCAAATATACTTGTATTCAATGTGAATACACTGTTATACCATGAGTTTTTACTTCTACATGTAAACAGCATCAAATATACTTGTATTCAATGTGAATACACTGTTATACCATGAGTTTTTACTTCTATATGTAAACAGGATCAAATATACTTGTATTCAATGTGAATACACTGTTATACCATGAGTTTTTACTTCTATATGTAAACAGCATCCAATATACTTGTATTCAATGTGAATACACTGTTATACCATGAGTTCTTACATCTATATGTAAACAGGATGAAATATACTTGTATTCAATGTGAATACACTGTTATACCATGAGTTTTTACTTCTATATGTAAACAGCATCAAATATACTTGTATTCAATGTGAATACACTGTTATACCATGAGTTTATACTTCTATAGGTAAACAGCATCAAATATACTTGTATTCAATGTGAATACACTGTTATACCATGAGTTTTTACTTCTATATGTAAACAGGATCAAAAATACTTGTATTCAATGTGAATACACTGTTATACCATGAGTTTTTACTTCTATATGTAAAGAGGATCAAATATACTTGTATTCAATGTGAATACACTGTTATACCATGAGTTTATACTTCTATATGTAAACAGCATCAAATATACTTGTATTCAATGTGAATACACTGTTATACCATGAGTTTTTACTTCTATATGTAAACAGGATCAAATATACTTGTATTCAATGTGAATACACTGTTATACTATGAGTTTTTACTTCTATATGTAAACAGAATCAAATATACTTGTATTCAATGTGAATACACTGTTATACCATGAGTTTTTACTTCTATATGTAAACAGGATCAAATATACTTGTATTCAATGTGAATACACTGTTATACCATGAGTTTTTACTTCTATATGTAAACAGCATCAAATATACTTGTATTCAATGTGAATACACTGTTATACCATGAGTTTTAACTTCTATATGTAAACAGGATCAAATATACTTGTATTCAATGTGAATACACTGTTATACCATGAGTTTTTACTTCTTTATGTAAACAGGATCAAATATACTTGTATTCAATGTGAATACACTGTTATACCATGAGTTTTTACTTCTATATGTAAACAGGATCAAATATACTTGTATTCAATGTGAATACACTGTTATACTATGAGTTTATACTTCTATATGTAAACAGGATCAAATATACTTGTATTCAATGTGAATACACTGTTATACCATGAGTTTATACTTCTATATGTAAACAGCATGAAATATACTTGTATTCAATGTGAATACACTGTTATACTATGAGTTTTTACTTCTATAGGTAAACAGAATCAAATATACTTGTATTCAATGTGAATACACTGTTATACCATGAGTTTTTACTTCTATATGTAAACAGGATCAAATATACTTGTATTCAATGTGAATACACTGTTATACCATGAGTTTATACTTCTATATGTAAAGAGGATCAAATATACTTGTATTCAATGTGAATACACTGTTATACTATGAGTTTATACTTCTATATGTAAACAGCATCAAATATACTTGTATTCAATGTGAATACACTGTTATACCATGAGTTTTTACTTCTATATGTAAACAGGATCAAATATACTTGTATTCAATGTGAATACACTGTTATACCATGAGTTTATACTTCTATATGTAAACAGCATCAAATATACTTGTATTCAATG
The DNA here is from genome assembly GCF_020631705.1 of Daphnia magna. Classification (NCBI taxonomy): domain Eukaryota; kingdom Metazoa; phylum Arthropoda; class Branchiopoda; order Diplostraca; family Daphniidae; genus Daphnia; species Daphnia magna. The sequence goes on along the minus strand of NW_025533178.1, from coordinate 99,673 downwards.
TGAATACACTGTTATACCATGAGTTTTTACTTCTATATGTAAACAGGATCAAATATACTTGTATTCAATGTGAATACACTGTTATACTATGAGTTTTTACTTCTATATGTAAACAGCATCAAATATACTTGTATTCAATGTGAATACACTGTTATACCTTGAGTTTTTGATTCTATATGTAAACAGGATCAAATATACTTGTATTCAATGTGAATACACTGTTATACCATGAGTTTTTACTTCTATATGTAAACAGCATCAAATATACTTGTATTCAATGTGAATACACTGTTATACCATGAGTTTAATCATCTATTTGTAAACAGGATCAAATATACTTGTATTCAATGTGAATACACTGTTATACCATGAGTTTTTACTTCTATATGTAAAAAGGATCAAATATACTTGTATTCAATGTGAATACACTGTTATACCATGAGTTTTTACTTCTATATGTAAACAGCATCAAATATACTTGTATTCAATGTGAATACACTGTTATACCATGAGTTTTTACTTCTATATGTAAACAGCATTAAATATACTTGTATTCAATGTGAATACACTGTTATACCATGAGTTTTTACTTCTATATGTAAACAGCATCGAATATACTTGTATTCAATGTGAATACACTGTTATACCATGAGTTTTTACTTCTATATGTAAACAGCATCAAATATACTTGTATTCAATGTGAATACACTGTTATACCATGAGTTTATACTTCTATATGTAAACAGCATCAAATATACTTGTATTCAATGTGAATACACTGTTATACCATGAGTTTATACTTCTATAGGTAAACAGCATCAAATATACTTGTATTCAATGTGAATACACTGTTATACCATGAGTTTTTACTTCTATATGTAAACAGCATCAAATATACTTGTATTCAATGTGAATACACTGTTATACCATGAGTTTTTACTTCTATATATAAACAGCATCAAATATACTTGTATTCAATGTGAATACACTGTTATACCATGAGTTTATACTTCTATATGTAAACAGCATGAAATATACTTGTATTCAATGTGAATACACTGTTATACCATGAGTTTTTACTTCTATATGTAAACAGGATCAAATATACTTGTATTCAATGTGAATACACTGTTATACCATGAGTTTTTACTTCTATATGTAAACAGCATCAAATATACTTGTATTCAATGTGAATACACTGTTATACCATGAGTTTTTACTTCTATATGTAAACAGCATCAAATATACTTGTATTCAATGTGAATACACTGTTATACCATGAGTTTTTACTTCTATATGTAAACAGCATCAAATATACTTGTATTCAATGTGAATACACTGTTATACCATGAGTTTTTACTTCTATATGTAAACAGCATCAAATATACTTGTATTCAATGTGAATACACTGTTATACCATGAGTTTTTACTTCTATATGTAAACAGCATCAAATATACTTGTATTCAAGGTGAATACACTGTTATACCATGAGTTTTTACTTCTATATGTTAACAGCATGAAATATACTTGTATTCAATGTGAATACACTGTTATACCATGAGTTTTTACTTCTATATGTAAACAGCATCAAATATACTTGTATTCAATGTGAATACACTGTTATACCATGAGTTTTTACTTCTATATGTAAACAGCATCAAATATACTTGTATTCAATGTGAATACACTGTTATACCATGAGTTTTTACTTCTATATGTAAACAGCATCAAATATACTTGTATTCAATGTGAATACACTGTTATACCATGAGTTTTTACTTCTATATGTAAACAGCATCAAATATACTTGTATTCAATGTGAATACACTGTTATACCATGAGTTTTTACTTCTATATGTAAACAGAATCAAATATACTTGTATTCAATGTGAATCTGTTTGTTCGGAAGGAATCGTGTGTCTAGCGTTACCTTACCGAATTGAGTTGTAAATAATTAAAGTTGATGACACAAGTTTGAGATTGCGACGCTGACTGTATTGTCTGACTCGTTGGATAGATAGCTTGAGACTCTCCCGGCCCGACCCCCTCCAAAATATGACATTGACACCAGGGGGGGAAAGGGCACAAAGAATCAGTACAGTCGGGCGGGTGACAAGGGGCCACCTATCGGGGGCCCCGAAGATCGTATTCCCGTAAATGGGCCGGAATCCTGGTTGTTCGGCCGGATCTCATCGTCGGCCGTTGGGGACGTCTTTCGTTTCCAACATACTCCCCACCAGAGCCCATGCCTTGGGCCTCGACCTCGCCGACGTCAGTTGCGGCCGGATTGGCCACATGATCATCTTCTTCGACGTCAGCTGGATCGATCGGAAGCAATGGGAATGGAGCCGGATCGGGTGGATTTGGAAATTGCGGAGCAGTTGCTTCAGCTGGCTCCGGATTCAATACACCGTCTGCGATCTCCACATCTTCCGGTTGATCTTCTCTAAGTTCTACGGGATACAAACATTGAATGGCTCGGGTTAATAAATTACCGGATGGGAACTTGACGATCGCGGATCGGACTAAGCCGTCGCAGCTGGGGAGTAATTCCTTGACTACTCCCGTCTTCCACATGAGTCGTTTGGAAAGTTTGTCGTGGATTACGACAACTTCTCCGACGCGGATTTTTCTACCCGACGCTCCCTTTGCGTGAAAATTATCCAGCTGCATCAGGTAATCGGAGACGAACCGCGAGCACAAGTTGCTGACGTAGTCACGCCTGTTCTGATCCATTTTCTTAAGTAGTTCACTTGTTGAATCGGGAGCCAATAGGTTGACTGCTGGCTCCGGCGTAGCACAAGTTGAACGACGATTGTTGAGAAACTGATTCGGAGTGATCGGGAGCGGATCGTCCACTCCTTCGCCAATGTAGTTCAACGGTCTCGCGTTAATCACACTTTCCGTTTCGATTAAACTCACTTCCAGCTCGTCGTATGCGAGACATGCGCGCCCGTTGGATCGTCTCAAAAGATCTTTTGTGATCCTCACCATCCTCTCCCAAAATCCGCCCCACCATGGAGCGAGGCTAACAGAGAAGATCCAGCTGGTTCTTCTCATGGCGAGGAGGTCGTGAACGGATGGGTCGGATCGAATGTTTTTAAGATATCGAGACACACAGCGGAATGTTTGGGCGTTGTCACTGTACATCACTGACACTGGGCCTCTTCTGGCGGAGAATCGACGGAAAGCTAACAGAAAGGAGCGAGCCGTCATGTCCTTGGTTAACTCCAGATGAATCGCTCTCGTCACGGCACAAGTAAAGATGCACATGTAACTTTTGGGTTGCTTTTTGTTGACTTGTTGTGTCGGATCCGGTTGGTCGCCATCGTCTTCTTCTTCGGGAGCTTCTTCGGTGGGAAGCTCCGCTGCATCCGGGTTCTCTTCTTCTGGTGGAGGTTCCGGAATGACTTGTTCGACGGATGGCGCCGACTTGGATTTCCTTTTCGGAGTCGTGTTTTTGTAGTACAGCGGGCCAGCGAAATCGGTTCCGGTTATTTCGAATGCCCTGGCATCGCGGAGTCGGTTGGCTGGTAGCGGCGCTGCTATTTGTCGGAAAGGAGGTGAAGTCAGCTTCTGGCACTTCACACAGGCGAACCAAACGTTTCTCACTTGTTGGCGTCCTTTCACGATCCAATATTTTTCTTTCAGTTCTGACAGTGTCGTCTTTACTCCTGTGTGTGAATTAAATACATGTTTGTTAGTTATTAACATTTTTACAACAGGATGGTTTGCTGGGAGAAGGATCGGTGGTTGAATGTCTCGATCCCTGAGGGCGAGCGCCACTCTTCCAGTGACTCGGATGAGTCGATCTCGATTGTCCCAGACCGGTCGGAGCGATGCGATTTTCTCCTTTGGGTGAATCTGCAGTCCGAGCTGGAGTGTCCGAAAAGCTTTGGGATAGCGTTCTATTTGGAGCTGTCTGCAGATGGCTAGCTCCGCTTCGTTCAGCTCTTCGGTGACTACCTTGTCGATCGTTATTTCTTTTCCGGCGACTGTAATGACTTCTTTTAGTTCAAGTCCTGGGTCGCGCGTTCTTTTCTTCATACGGTTGAGTGCTCTGAGGACCCAGGCTGTTCTGAAAAGTAGTTTTGTCCATGTAGAGGTTTTGTCGAGGTACCATTCAATCGGCTGGGCTGTTTCGACTGCTGCAAAGGAGACAGTTGCCGTTTTCTTTGTCTCCTCTTCCTCGATTTTCTCTTGAGTTTCGGTGGAGTGGTTTTCTGGAGAATTCGGCCATTCGCTTTCTCCTTCTGTCAGCCAGGCTGGTCCGTGCCACCAAAGTTTCGATTCCACCAGCGCATGCGCTGGCGCTCCCCGCGAAGCGAGATCGGCTGGATTCTCCAATCCGGGGCAATGTCTCCACCAATCCGCGTTGGAAAATTTTCTGATGGTTTCCACCTGGTTTCGCACGAACGGTCTCCAACGGTAAGGATCTCCTCGTATCCATCCAAGTGTGACGAGGGAGTCTGTCCAGTAAGTCGTTTTCCATGACTCGGTGTGAAGGGAGGTTCGGATTTTCTCTCCTAAACGAATTGCTAACAAAGAGCTTAGTAGTTCGAGTCTGGGTAACGTTACTTTCTTTTTTGGGAGAGGTGCCACTCTGGTTTTGCTTGCAAGGAGGATGGTGTAGGGAATTCCGTTCTCCAGTCGGAGCCGTGCGTAGGCTACTGCTCCGTAGGCTGCTTCTGATGCATCGCCGAACACGTGAATTTCTGCGGAGACGATGGAAGTTTTTGAATATCCAATCCATCGTGGGATCTCCAAATGATGTAGATCCTTCAGGCCTTTCATGATGCTGCTCCAGGTGTTCTTCACTTCGGGTGTGGCGTCATCGTCCCAACCTATGTCTCCTTCCCAAAGTTTTTGATAAATTATTTTTAAAAGTAGGACTGTAGGAGCTAGGAAACCAATTGGGTCGAATATCCTTGCTGATATGCTCAGAATTTTTCTTTTGGTGATTTTTTCTCCTATCTGCACGGCTGCTTCCATTATAGATGTAGGGTCAAATTTAAATGAATCGGAGCTCGTGTCCCATCTAAGACCCAGTGCCTTTTGCTGGCCGTCTATTGTGGGTGAAAGAATTCCGACAATCTGGTTCGACATTTCTTTTTCGGTGAGAAAGTCACGGAGCTGCTTGTTGTTTGTTGCCCAGCTCCTCATGTTGAGTTGGGCCTCTGAGAATAACGTGACGGTTTCTTCTACCGTAGTTATGGCTGTTGGCACGTCGTCTGCTCCTCCGAGGTAGTCGTCTACGTAAAGCTGCTCTTCTATCTGCTCGACTGTCGTAGAAAATCTAGATTTGACTGAGAGCAAATGTTTGTTAATAGTGACTCTTAAAAGGAATGGACTTGAGCTTAGCCCAAATGGAACTCTTTTCCATTTGTACGCGATGAAATCGGAGTTGGGTTCTTCCGGTTTTCTTGGCCATAAAAATCTGACAGCTTCAGCGTCTTCGGGCTGCAGCGCGATGTTGAGAAAGGCCTTTTCGATATCCGCAATCCAGGCGATCCGGTTCATCCGGAAGCGCATTAAGACCGAGAGGAGATCAGGATTAAGATTTGGTCCGGTCTCCAGAACATCGTTGAGGCTCGGTCCATATTTGGATCTTGCGGCGCCGTCGAAAACTGGTCGGATTTTTGTGGTGGCCTTGTCTGTTCGGTAGACTGGATGATGCGGTAGATAAGTGTGGAGGCCATCGTAATTGAAATCAGCCTCTTCCACAAATCCGTTTGCTATGAGTTGTTCGATTTCTTTTGTGTAGTTGGCCAAGTCGACTGGAGATTTTCGGAGCTTGTGCAGCATGCTTCTCAGTCTTACTGCTGCCATCTGGTGGTTGATTTCCAGTCTCCATCTGTCAGTTGTCCATGGTATTGGCGTGCAATATCTGCCGTCTTCAAATCGCGTGATTTCTTTGCAGAAGGAGCGGAATTGATCGTCCTTCTCCACAGCAACGCAGTCGTTTAAGTTCGCGAAATTTTCTAGACGCCAAAATAACGACATATCAAAATTTAACTTCTCCATTTCAAACCTTTTTCTTTCTTTTGTTGAGTCGAAAAAGCAGATTTGTTCAGAATTTTCTGGTAGTGGAAGGAGACTGGAGTTTCCTGTCTCCCTGCTTTCCGACTTGTTTGATTGGATGCTGTTAAAAATTTCTGATGGCTTTGAGGTGATCTGTGGTAGAGAGCAATTTGAATTGATTAGTAGTTGACTGACAATTGATTGACTTTGCTTCGATGTTGTTTCTTGGGATGGACCGCCGATGACCTTTCCAAGTTTCGAACTGTAGGCTCTGAGTCCGCACGGGCTTGTAATTGCTGGCTCGTTGAACATGATGTTGAACATTTGGTCCATTCCAACAAGAATTCCGACGTCCTCGTCTCCTCCTTCACGTTCGAAGCGGTCGTCTGCCAAATTTTCATTTTCCAACCACAGCTTTCTTGCAAATTCTGTAGTTTGGTACGTGCCGGTGCTTCCTACTTTGTCGGTTGCCTCCAAAGCTTCTATGCGCACCGTTGGGGCTCCTGGCCAGGTGCCCCGCACCGTCATTTCGACCACGTTGTGAGTTTCTGCTGGAGGGGCCTCTGTCTGGCGGAAGGCCCTGGTCGCGATTTGTTCCACCTGGATTATCTTCAGTTGAAGTTCTCTTGAAATCTGCTTTTTAATCCATGTTCTATGGCTGCCGTCGTCGAGGAAGAGAATTGCTCGGATCTGCTTTCCGTATGGGCCTAAAATGTAAACGGTTGCTGTTTTGAGAATAATCTCACCAAAGGAGCTTGCGCACGCTGTAGTTGAGCTGCTTCCAGCGGCCGGTTTATTTGGGATTATGGTTGAGGATCCGAATCTGGTATCTTTCTCGGCACACAAGGATGTGTGGTGCTTTGCACGGCATCGCTGACACCTGTGGGGATTGAAACAAACGGTGGTCTCGTGTCGACCGAAGCAGTTTGAGCATCTTCTTTCGTTGGTGATGACTGCCTTTTTTCTTTCAGCTCCATTGGGCAATTCGTGGCCCAATGCATCTCCTTGCAGAACACGCAGGGCAGCATTGGCTTTCTTGAAGATGATGCTGTCGCTTCTCTCCTTGGTGGTGGTGGGCTGCCATTTCTTCTTGTTTTGCTTGGATGGTTTGTTTGTGGAGTCGGCTTGCTGCTGACTCCGAGCTGGGAAGCTGTCGGTGTTGTTGCTGGTTTCGGTTTCGGTTGCGGAGAATTTTGGGCCGGCTTTGGTGTAGTAGCTCTCAGACGGCTGAGTCGCTCTGCAGCTTCAACTTGCTCTTCGATAAATTTTAACACTTGATCAATGTCTGTTACCTTGTTTGTTGCGGATTCTGCCCACTTTTCTTGAAGTTTGAGTGGGATCGAGCGTAAAATGCTTGATCCAAGGAGGCATCCGTGGCTCGTTCTTGCAACTCCCAGTGTCTCCAACGCGTTGATATGTGACTGGATAGTCAGCTGGAAGCACCTGAGCGCCGCGGTATCAGCCATGTCTTTCACTGGTTGCAGCGTGGCTAATTTGTGGGTGTGGGCCTCGATCAGGACGTCTGGTTTGCCGTACATCGCCTTCAGTAGATTCACTGCAACGGTGTAGTTGGCGTCTGTCAGCTCAAGGTTCTCCACGCACAGCTGTGCTTCACCTTTCAAGTAGTCTTTAAGATATCCAAATTTTTGAACTGCCGGAATGGCTGATTCATGGACGGCTGCGTTGTAACCTTCCCAGAAGGCCGTCCATTCGAGCACGTCCCCTTTGAATGGTTTAATTTGACGTTTTGGGAGCTTAGTCGATGCTGCTGGCTGGAGCTGCTGGTGCTCCTAGTGCAGCTGCTGCTGGAATGGCGGCAATCAGTTGTCGGAACAAGTTCTGTTGATCTTGAAATTCTTGTTGACGGATGATTCTCTCTTGTGCTCTTGCAGCGTCTTGATTCATTTTTTCTTGGGCCCTTATGGCGTCCTGATCGGCCTTTTCTTTGGCCCTGATGGCGTCTTGATCGGCTTTTTGCCGTTTTCTTTCTTCAGCTTCTTTGAGTGCTTTGAATTCATCCTTTTTTCGCCTGACGATCACGTATGCTGCGTTGCACTCATCCTCCAGAGCGATCACGCTTTCGACCTCGGCATCGAATTGTGCACGGGTCGCGTTTGATGCATCCATGTCTCTGGCGACCGCTTCTGAGAGTCGATTGTATTTAGCTTGCATGCTTTTTAGACTGGTTTCAGCTCCTAGCAATATATTGTAGATTGTTAGGTCTATTTGTACGATGTCGTATTGCTGGATGTTGTGGATCCAGCGTCTGACGTGGCCCTTGATGGCCCTCCGGGATGTTTCGTTCGTTGGGGTGGTCATCTTGGGTGTGATTGGATGAAGAAAATATTTAAAAAAATTTTTTTTTTTATTGTTTAGCCTGTCTTTGTTGTTGTTTGCTTGAGGTGTCTGCTTCCAGTTCTGAGTGCAGCGCCTCTTGCGGTGTTTTTTGATTGAGTTGCTGCTTCAAGTTTTGAGTGCAGCGCCTCTTGCGGTGTTGTTGGAGAGTGGCTGCTTCAAGTTTTGATTGCAGCGCCTCTGCCGTTGTTGTTGGAGAGTGGCTGCTTCAAGTTTTGATTGCAGCGCCTCTGCCGGTGTTGCTGGAGAGTGAAAGTTTTTCGTCTCTCCCTTCTCTCAGTAGGTGGCGTGACGAGCGGCGGGTCGGCTAAGTTTTGGCTCGACCCTAGTTCACCTAATCGCCTTCGGAATGCTGTGTTCTGTCTGCTGAGGGAAAAAGAAAAGGGTTTTTGTTATGGAGTTCAGCTGTTGCTTATCTCCCATCTGATGTAAGAAGGCTTTTTTTTTTTTTTTGAATATTATTAAAGTAAATTTATGGAAGAAAGACACATCCTGTATTTATCGACGACAAGACGACATTCCTAGAATACAGTGATGTTATTGGAACAATGGAGGGAATCTAATTTCCTTCTTGTTGCTCCGCCAGTCTTCGAATCCAGGCGATCCTGGATTTGGAACTTTCTCTGGGGCTCTCTTGCGAGTGCATCAGTAGCCCCCTTCCTCTTGCTCGGCCTTGCCGTGTTGGCTCTGTTGGTTTTGGTGGTGTCGGGATGGGGGCTTGTATCGGCTCTTCAATTGAGAGGCTCTCGTAGAGAAACTGCAGAGTATCGTCCTCCTCGCTGTCCTCACCTCCAACTGCCCCTTCTACTCTTTTCTCTTTTCCGCCAACGGCTCCTGCTTCTTCGGCGGCGGCTGCCTGGACTGGTACGTTTGGTTGATGTTGTTTGGGGCCGTGAAACAGCCCCCTGGTGATCCGGAAGTCTTGAGTGGCAGGTGCCGATATTTGTCTGGCGAATTCGGCTCTCTCAGCCGGTGTCGGGAAGTATCGCCTTGGAGGAGGGTCAGTGGCTGCAAATCGATCCAAGACCCGACGGAGATTTATTTCCAGCTGTTCGGGTGATGGGCCAATGATGATTGGATCGTCCGGACGGGATGGTGGTATGATTGGCCTGTTGCGATATTCTTCACGCCGACTTTCACGTTGACCTTCTCTGGTGTTTTTGTATAGTGGCTCCCGGATTGGGCCCGTCCATGGGGCAATCTCTCCTCGTAGGCGGGCCAAGTGCCGCTTTCTTTTTTGTTCGGGCCTAATTTTTGCTGAAAAAAAGGAGCCCTTTCTTGGAGCTCCACTAAAGTGGAGCGTTGAGAGAAAAAAAGAAAAGGTCAAGTTGTGAAAAATTGATGCAGGAATAAGCAGAGAAAGAGACAGATCAATAGTAAACTTTCTGAATTTAATTTAAGTTGATGTTTAGGGAGAGAGAAAGAAAGAATTATCAAATGTTTTTACTTTTAAAAAGGTCAAAAAAGGAAAGGGGTGAAATGCTTTTACAGTTGAGTGTGTGTGTGTGTGAGGCGTTCAGATTTTCTGACGCCTCAGGCCGCCACGCGGTTTGTCAAAAAAATGGCGATGACGGCTAGACGAATTGTCGAAAAGCACACACACATATACACTTAACTAAATTTTTTGGAAATTTGATTAAAGGGAGAGTTTTAAGTTTGATAGTAAGAGCAGTTTAAGTTGAAAGAGTCAGTGGGTCTTTTGTTGCCAAAGAGACCCGAACGCTTTGCCGAGAGGCGTTCAGTCAGTTTCACAAAAAATATACCGGTTCAAAAAAAGGAAGGTTCGAAGGACCATGTTCGGAAGGAATCGTGTGTCTAGCGATACCTTACCGAAATATTTTTAAAAAAAAAATTTTTTAAAAAATTTTTTTTTTTTTTAGGTTTTTTTTTTTTTTTTTTTTTTTTTTAAAAAAATTTTGAATTCTTCCCGCCCCGCCCCTCCAAAATATGACATTGACACCAGGGGGGGGGGGGAAAGGGCACAAATAATCAGTACAGTCGGGCGGGTGACAAGGGGCCACCTATCGTGGGCCCCGAAGATCGTATTCCCGTAAATGGGCCGGAATCCTGGTTGTTCGGCCGGATCTCATCGTCGGCCGTTGGGGACGTCTTTCGTTTCCAACACTATATGTAAACAGCATCAAATATACTTGTATTCAATGTGAATACACTGTTATACCATGAGTTTAAACTTCTATAGGTGAACAGGATCAAATATACTTGTATTCAATGTAAAATACACTGTAATATTATGAGTTTTTACTTCTATATGTAAACAGAACCCAATATCCTTGTAAACAGAATCAAATATACTTGTAGTCAATGTGAATACACTGTTATACCATGAGTTTATACTTCTATATGTAAACAGCATCAAATACTTGTATTCAATGTGAATACACTGTTATACCATGATTTTTTACTTCTATATGTAAACAGCATCAAATATACTTGTATTCAATGTGAATACACTGTTATACCATGAGTTTTTACTTCTATATGTAAACAGCATCAAATATACTTGTATTCAATGTGAATACACTGTTATACCATGAGTTTATACTTCTATATGTAAACAGCATCAAATATACTTGTATTCAATGTGAATACACTGTTATACCATGAGTTTTTACTTCTATAGGTAAACAGCATCAAATATACTTGTATTCAATGTGAATACACTGTTATACCATGAGTTTTAACTTCTATATGTAAACAGCATCAAATATACTTGTATTCAATGTGAATACACTGTTATACCATGAGTTTTTACTTCTATATGTAAAGAGGATCAAATATACTTGTATTCAATGTGAATACACTGTTATACCATGAGTTTATACTTCTATATGTAAACAGCATCAAATATACTTGTATTCAATGTGAATACACTGTTATACCATGAGTTTTTACTTCTACAGGTAAACAGCATCAAATATACTTGTATTCAATGTGAATACACTGTTATACCATGAGTTTTTACTTCTATATGTAAACAGGATCAAATATACTTGTATTCAATGTGAATACACTGTTACATTCTGAGTTTTTACTTCTATATGTAAACAGCATCAAATATACTTGTATTCAATGTGAATACACTGTTATACCATGAGTTTATACTTCTATATGTAAACAGCATCAAATATACTTGTATTCAATGTGAATACACTGTTATACCATGATTTTTTACTTCTATATGTAAACAGGATCAAATATACTTGTATTCAATGTGAATACACTGTTATACCATGAGTTTTTACTTCTATATGTTAACAGCATCAAATATACTTGTATTCAATGTGAATACACTGTTATACCATGAGTTTTTACTTCTATATGTAAACAGCATCAAATATACTTGTATTCAATGTGAATACACTGTTATACCATGAGTTTTTACTTCTATATGTAAACAGGATTAAATATAATTGTATTCAATGTGAATACACTGTTATACCATGAGTTTATACTTCTATATGTAAACAGCATCAAATATACTTGTATTCAATGTGAATACACTGTTATACCATGAGTTTTTAATTCTACACATGTAAACAGAATCAAATATACTTGTATTCAATGTGAATACACTGTTATACCATGAGTTTTTACTTCTATATGTAAACAGAATCAAATATACTTGTATTCAATGTGAATACACTGTTATACCATGAGTTTTTACTTCTACATGTAAACAGAATCAAATATACTTGTATTCAATGTGAATACACTGTGATACCATGAGTTTTTATGGCAAGCCAAACGTACCGGCCGAATCGAATAGTGATCCGCGCGCGAGCATTAATATATGTCTTGATGTGATGATATATCTGTCGTTCGAAGTGAGTTGCTAGACCATAAAGGGTCACAGATACGAGGGTCACCTTCTAACGTGCGACATGGGCACACCAAGCGGTTGACACCAACAACTCTTACAGACACCCGCTAACAATTTGTTAACGAACACGGCTTATCGTAACAATGTTTAATAACCGTATACCGTAACGCAAATGGTTGAAATGCATGTAACCCCCCACAGAAATTTAAAAAAGAAATGACGACTTAGATATTCGTTGATATGCTCAAGTTTGCGAAAACGGAAAATGAACAAAGTGTTTTTCTCCGTTTGATCGTCCGGTTCCAGTAGACAACTACGTGGGAAACGTGCAAGAGAAAAGAGTTCATTTTCCGTTTTCTGAATTTGCCGTTTACAGCTAAAGATTTATATTTTACAGATTTCAATAGAATCCGCCGAGCGCTATTTAATTTTGTAAAACTCATCAATTTTGTACAATTGTTTCAACCGTTGTTCGCCTGAGAAATCTTCCGTGGTTCACCTGAAAAATTACTACAAGAGTAACAGCCAATCACCGACCGAGATGGGACTAACAGGGAAAAGCGGGATATTCGAACAAAAAACATTGTGCTCTCCGTTAGGCAATCAAACTTTTGAAACTGGATACTTCACTTGTCCTCTTCATTTAACATCTTCATGCACAGGTGGAGTTCCGTTTATGATAGTGTACGCAAATTTGTTTTGTGATGGTGTACATGTCAACATTTGTTTACGGTTTTAAAAGTTAGTTTTCTTTCATTTGCTAACAAAGGATGTATTATAGGAAATAAATGTTGATGGTCAAGGGTAAGTTTAAAGTTTATTTTTAGCAACACTATAGAAACAGCAATAAATTCTTGGTCTGGTTTGCAACTTTAATACCTTTTTGTTTTCTTACTATAGGAATAATTGTAATGTAGAATGTTTTGGAAACTTAAGAAGAAACATGGAACCAAATCCTACTAGGTTCATAATGGAAACACCCATAATTTCTTCTTAAGTTTCCAAATACATCCTTTGTGAAAAACACTTTGTTCATTTTCCGTTTTCGCAAACTTGAGCATATCAACGAATATCTAAGTCGTCATTTCTTTTTTAAATTTCTGTGGGGGGTTACATGCATTTCAACCATTTGCGTTACGGTATACGGTTATTAAACATTGTTACGATAAGCCGTGTTCGTTAACAAATTGTTAGCGGGTGTCTGTAAGAGTTGTTGGTGTGAACCGCTTGGTGTGCCCATGTCGCACGTTAGAAGGTGACCCTCGTATCTGTGACCCTTTATGGTCTAGCAACTCACTTCGAACGACAGATATATCATCACATCAAGACATATATTAATGCTCGCGCGCGGATCACTATTCGATTCGGCCGGTACGTTTGGCTTGCCATAAGTTTTTACTTCTAAATTTAAATAATATCAAATATACTTGGATTCAATGTGAATACACTGTGATACCATGAGTTTTTACTTCTATATGTAAACAGGATCAAATATACTTGTATTCAATGTGAATACACTGTTATTTTATGACTTTATACTTCTACATGTAAACATAATCAAATATACTTGTATTCAATGTGAATACACTGTGATACCATGAGTTTTAACTTCTATATGGGAACAGGATCAAATATACTTGTATTCAATGTGAATACACTGTTATATTATGAGTTTATATTTCTACATATAAACGGAATAAATATACATGTATTCAATGTGAATACACTGTTATAATATGAGTTTATACTTCTACATGTAAACAGAATCAAATATACTTGTATTCAATGTGAATACACTGTTATATTATGAGTTTTTACTTCTACATGTAAACAGAATCAAATATACTTGTATTCAATGTGAATACACTGTGATACCATGAGATTTTTCTTCTATGTGTAAACATGATCAAATATACTTGTATTCAATATGAATACACTGTGATACCATGAGTTTTTACTTCTATATGTAAACAGGATCAAATATACTTGTATTCAATGTGAATACACTGTTGTATTATGAGTTTATACTTCTACATGTACACAGAATCAAATATACTTGTATTCAATGTTAATACACTGTTATATTATGAGTTTATACTTCTACATGTAAAGAGAATCAAATATACTTGTATTCAATGTGAATACACTGTGATACCATGAGTTTTCACTTCTATATGGGAACAGGATCAAATATACTTGTATTCAATGTGAATACACTGTTATATTATGAGTTTATACTTCTACATGTAAACGGAATCAAATATACTTGTATTCAATGTGAATACACTGTTATAATATGAGTTTATACTTCTACATGTAAACAGAATCAAATATACTTGTATTCAATGTAAATACACTGTGATACCATGAGTTTTAACTTCTTTATGTAAACAGGATCAAATATACTTGTATTCAATGTGAATACACTGTTATATTATGAGTTTTTACTTCTACATGTAAACAGAATCAAATATACTTGTATTCAATGTGAATACACTGTGATACCATGAGTTTTTACTTCTATATGTAAATAATATCAAATATACTTGTATTCAATGTAAATACACTGTAATACCATGAGTTTTTACTTCTATATGTAAACAGGATCAAATATACTTGTATTCAATGTGAATACACTGTGATACCATGAGTTTTTACTTCTATATGTAAACAGGATCAAATATACTTGTATTCAATGTGAATACACTGTTATATTATGAGTTTATACTTCTACATGTAAACGGAATCAAATATACTTGTATTCAATGTGAATACACTGTTATATTATGAGTTTATACTTCTACATAAAAACGGAATCAAATATACTTGTATTCAATGTGAATACACTGTTATAATATGAGTTTATACTTCTACATGTAAACAGAATCAAATATACTTGTATTCAATGTAAATACACTGTGATACCATGAGTTTTAACTTCTTTATGTAAACAGGATCAAATATACTTGTATTCAATGTGAATACACTGTTATATTATGAGTTTTTACTTCTACATGTAAACAGAATCAAATATACTTGTATTCAATGTGAATACACTGTGATACCATGAGTTTTTACTTCTATATGTAAATAATATCAAATATACTTGTATTCAATGTGAATACACTGTAATACCATGAGTTTTTACTTCTATATGTAAACAGGATCAAATATACTTGTATTCAATGTGAATACACTGTGATACCATGAGTTTTTACTTCTATATGTCAACAGGATCAAATATACTTGTATTCAATGTGAATACACTGTTATATTATGAGTTTATACTTCTACATGTAAACAGAATCAAATATACTTGTATTCAATGTTAATACACTGTTATATTATGAGTTTATACTTCTACATGTAAATTGAATCAAATATACTTGTATTCAATGTGAATACACTGTTATATTATTACTTTATACTTCTACATGTAAACAGAATCAAATATACTTGTATTCAATGTGAATACACTGTGATACCATGAGTTTTTACTTCTATATGTAAACAGGATCAAATATACTTGTATTCAATGTGAATACACTGTGATACCATGAGTTTTTACTTCATATATAAACAGGATCAAATATACTTGTATTCAATGTGAATACACTATTATATTATTAGTTTTTTCGTCTACATGTAAACAGAATCAAATATATTTGTATTGAATTTGAATACACTGTGATACCTTGAGTTTTAACTTCTATATGTAAACAGGATCAAATATGCTTGTATTCAATGTGATTACACTGTTATATTATAAGTTTATACTTCTACATGTAAACAGAATCAAATATACTTGTATTCAATGTGAATACAGTGTTATATTTTGAGTTTATATTTCTACATGTAACCAGAATCAAATATACTTGTATTCAATGTGAATACACTGTGATACCATGAGTTTTTACTTCTATATGTAAATAATATCAAATATACTTGTATTCAATGTGAATACACTGTGACATCATAAGTTTTTACTTCTATATGTAAACAGGATCAAATATACTTGTATTCAATGTGAAAATACTGTTATATTATGAGTTTATACTTCTACATGTAAACAGAATCAAATATACTTGTATTCAATGTGAATACACTGTTATATTATGAGTTTATACTTCTACGTGTAAATAAAATCAAATATACTTGTATTCAATGTAACTAAACTGTTATATTATTACTTTATACTTCTACATGTAAACAGAATCAAATATAATTGTATTCAAAGTGAATACACTGTGATACCATGAGTTTTAACTTCTATATGTAAACACGATCAAATATACTTGTATTCGATGTGAATACACTGTGATTCCATGAGTTTTTACTTCTATATGTAAACAGGATCAAATATACTTGTATTAAATGTGAATACACTGTTATATTATGAGTTTATACTTCTACATGTAAACAGAATCAAATATACTTGTATTCAATGTGAATACACTGTTATATTATGAGTTTATACTTCTACATGTAAATAGAATCAAATATAATTGTATTCAATGTGAATACACTGTTATATTATTACTTTATACTTCTACATGTAAACAGAATCAAATATACTTGTATTCAATGTGAATACACTGTGATACCATGAGTTTTTACTTCTATATGTAAACAGGATCAAATATACTTGTATTCAATGGTAATACACTGTGATACCATGAGTTTTAACTTCTATATGTAAAGAGGATCAAATATACTTGTATTCGATGTGAATACACTGTTATATTATGAGTTTATACTTCTACATGTAAACAGAATCAAATATACTTGTATTCAATGTGAATACAGTGTTATATTATGAGTTTGTACTTCTACATGTAAACAGAATCAATTATACTTGTATTCAATGTGAATACACTGTGATACCATGAGTTTTTACTTCTATATGTAAATAATACCAAATATACTTGTATTTAATGTGAATACACTGTGACACCATAAGTTTTTACTTCTATATGTAAACAGGATCAAATATACTTGTATTCAATGTGAATACACTGTTATATTATGAGTTTATATTTTTTCATGTAAACAGAATCAAATATACTTGTATTCAATGTGAATACACTGTGATACCATGAGTTTTTACTTCTATATGTAAACAGGATCAAATATACTTGTATTCAATGTGAATACACTGTGATACCATGAGTTTTTACTTCATATATTAACAGGATCAAATATACTTGTATTCAATGTGAATACACTGTTATATTATGAGTTTATACTTCTACATGTAAACAGAATCAAATATATTTGTATTTAATTTGAATACACTGTGATACCTTGAGTTTTAACTTCTATATGTAAACAGGATCAAATATGCTTGTATTCAATGTGAATACACTGTTATATTATGAGTTTATACTTCTACATGTCAACAGAATCAAATATACCTGTATTCAATGTGAATACACTGTTATATTATGAGTTTATACTTCTACATGTAAACAGAATCAAATATACTTGTATTCAATGTGAATACAGTGTTATATTATGAGTTTATACTTCTACATGTACACAGAATCAAATATACTTGTATTCAATGTGAATACACTGTGATACCATGAGTTTTTACTTCTATATGTAAATAATATCAAATATACTTGTATTTAATGGAATACACTGTACACCATAAGTTTTACTTCTATATGTAAACAGGATCAAATATACTTGTATTCAATGTGAATACACTGTTATATTATGAGTTTATACTTCTACATGTAAACAGAATCAAATATACTTGTATTCAATGTGAATACACTGTGATACCATGAGTTTTTACTTCTATGTGTAAACAGGATCAAATATATTTGTATTCAATGGTAATACACTGTGATACCATGGGTTTTAACTTCTATATGTAAACAGGATCAATTATACTTGTATTCAATGTGAATACACTGTGATACCATGAGTTTTTACTTCTATATGTAAACATGATCATATATACTTGTATTCAATGTGAATACACTGTTATATTATGAGTTTATACTTCTACATGTAAACAGAATCAAATACACTTGTATTCAATGTGAATAAACTGTTATATTATGAGTTTATACTTCTACATGTAAACAGAATCAAATATACTTGTATTCAATGTGAATACACTGTTATATTATGAGTTTATACTTCTACATGTAAATTGAATCAAATATACTTGTATTCAATGTGAATACACTGTTATATTATGAGTTTATACTTCTACATGTAAACAGAATCAAATATACTTGTATTCAATGTTAATACACTGTGATACCACGAGTTTTAACTTCTATATGTAAACAGGATCAAATATAGTTGTATTCAATGTGAATGCACTGTGAAACCATGAGTTTTTACTTCTATATGTAAATAATATCAAATATACTTGTATTTAATGTGAATACACTGTGATAACATAAGTTTATACTTCTATATGTAAACAGGATCAAATATACTTGTATTCAATGTGAATACACTGTTATATTATGAGTTTATACTTCTACGTGTAAACCGAATCAAATATACTTGTATTCAATGTGAATACACTGTTATATTATGAGTTTATATTTCTACATGTAAACAGAATCAAATATACTTGTATTCAATGTGAATACACTGTGATACCATGAGTTTTTACTTCTATATGTAAACAGGATCAAATATACTTGTATTCAATGTGAATACACTGTGATACCATGAGTTTTTACTTCATATATAAACAGGATCAAATATACTTGTATTCAATGTGAATACACTGTTATATTAAGAGTTTTTACTTCTACATGTAAACAGAATCAAATATACTTGTATTCAATGTGAATACACTGTGATACCATGAGTTTTTACTTCTATATATAAACAGGATCAAATATGCTTGTATTCAATGTGAATACACTGTTATATTATGAGTTTATACTTCTACATGTAAACAGAATCAAATATACCTGTATTCAATGTGAATACACTGTTATATTATGAGTTTACTAGTATACGGCGGCCCGTCCCTGGACGGTAATAGGTGAAGTCTAGTATTCAGTGTCTGCTGTGCATTTAGTCGACTTATACTTTTATTGTCTGCTGCACGTTAGTTGAGTTATACTTGTATTGTCTGCTGCACGTTAGTTGAGTTATACTTGTATTGTCTGCTGCACGTTAGTTGAGTTATACTTGTATTGTCTGCTGCAAGTTATTCGACTTTTACTTTAATACCCCTTATACTTTTTACACCTTAATCTACTTTAAGCCTCTTAATCCATGTAAAGCCGCTTAATCCACGTTAAGCCACTTCATCCATGTTAAGCCACTTAATCTTCTTACGATTTATTAATCACTTTAAGCCCATTAATCCACGCATTGTCAAGTCGTAGCACTCATACACGTACCAAACAATGGAGGGAAAACCAATCACGGTTGAGCGCACTTGGGAATTTCCCCCAAGGCCATGCCCGTGCTCCTTTCTTGGTCCTTTACTTGCAGATTAAGTGTCCTACCAATGCCCGTCGTTTCCAACCAGTCCGCGGGTCTCGCCCTGCGCGCGGATCTCGCCCTGCCTCTCGCTCTGCCCGTAGGTCTACACCTGCCCGCCGTTTTCCCCAGTCCGACCTTTTACCCGCCCTGTCCACGAAAATTTGAAAGAAAAAGGTTAAGCCTAACCGGCGGCAGTTCAAACCCTTTTCAGGTGGTCGACCATTTTCCAGGTAGAAAAAGTTACGTGAACCCTCTCGAATCGAACCAATGGAAGCACGTGCACTGGAACAAAAGGGTACAATCTCTTAATGGTGTTGGAACGCACTCAATTGAGCTGTTAAGAAAAAAAATGCAATGATGGTTCTTTGAGGGATATGAAAAGAAATGGTGTCTAAAGGTTGTTGGAACGCAGTCAATAGACATGTTAAGAAAACATGAATTGGTGCTTGTTTGGATGCAACAGGGAACGGTCTCTTAAGGAGTTGTAAGAACTCAATGAATTGGGGCTTGTTTGGGGGGATGCAAAAGGGAACGGTCTCTGAAAAGTGTTGGAATGTAGTCAACACAGCTGGTGAAAAAAAATGAAATGGGGCCTGTTTGAAGAATGTAAAAAGAAACGGTCTCTGAAAATATTTGGAATGCAGTCAATGGAGCTGGTGAAAACACAGTAAATTGGGGCTTGTTTGAAGGAAGCTAAAAGGAAACGATCTCTGAAAAGTGCTGGAATGCAGCCAACAGAGGTAGTGGAACCAAAATCAATTGGGGTTTGTTTTAAGGATGCAAAAGAGAACGGTCTCTAAAATTGTGGAATGCAATCAATAGACCTGGTGAAAACAATGAATTGGGGCTTGCTTGGGGGGATGCAAAAGGGAACGTTCTCTGAAAAGTGTTGGAATGTAGTCAACACAGCTGGTGAAAACACAATGAAATGGGGTCTGTTTGAAGAATGTAAAAAGTAACGGTCTCTGAAAATATTTGGAATGCAGTCAATGGAGCTGGTGAAAACACAGTGAATTGGGGCTTGTTTGAAGTAAGCTAAAAGGGAACGATCTCTGAAAAGTGCTGGAATGCAGCCAACAGATTTGGTGGAACCAAAATCAATTGGGGTTTGTTTAAAGGATGCAAAAGGGAACGGTCTCTAAAAGTTTTGGAATGCAATCAATAGACCTGGTGAAAACAATGAATTGGGGCTTGTTCGGGGGGATGCAAAAGGGAACGGTCTCTAAAAAGTGTTGGAACGCAGTCAGTGGAGCTGTTGGGAACAAAATGCATTGGTGGTTGTTTTAGGGCTGCAAAAGGGAACGGTCTCTTAAAAGTGCTGGAACGCAACAGGGAGCTGTTGAGAACAGTATGCAATAGTGGTTGTTTTAGGGCTTCAAAATGGAACGGTCTCTTAAAACTGTTGGAACGCAGTTAGTGGAGCTGTTGAGAACAGTATCCAATAGCTGTGGTTGGAGGACTGCAAAAGGGAACGGTCTCTTAAAAGTTTTGGAACGCAGTCAATGGAGCTGTTGAGAACAGTATCCAATAGCTGTGGTTTGAGGACTGCAAAATGGAACGGTCTCTGAAGATTGTTGGAACACAGTCAATGGAGCTGGAGAAAACAAAATGAATTGGGGCTTGTTTGAGGGATGCAAAAGGGAACAGTCTCTCAAAGGTGTTAGAATGCAGTCAAAAAAGCTCATCAGAATACAATGAATTGGTGGTTGTTTGAGGGATGCAAATAGGAACGGTCTCTTAAAAGTGTTGGAACGCAGTCAGTGGAGCAGTTGTGAACAAAATGCAATGATGGTTTTTTGAGAGGTGAAAAAGGGAACGGTCTCTTAAAAGTGTTGGAACGCAGTCAGGGGAGCTGTTGAGAACAGTATCCAATAGCTGATGGTTGAGGGATGCAAAAGGGAACGGTCTCTTAAAAGTGTTGGAACGCTGTAAATGGAGCTGTTGAGAACAAAATGCAATGATGGTTGTTTGAGAGGTGATAAAAGGGAACGGTCTCTTAAAAGTGTTGGAACGCAGCCAACAGAGGTGGTGGAACCAAAATCAATTGGGGTTTGTTTTAAGGATGCAAAAGAGAACGGTCTCTAAAAGTGTTGGAAAGCAATCAATAGACCTGGTGAAAACAATGAATTGGGGCTTGTTTGGGGGGATGCAAAAGAGAACGGTCTCTGAAAAGTGTTGGAATGTAGTCAACACAGCTGGTGAAATCACAATGAAATGGGGCTTGTTTGAAGAAGGTGAAAGGGAACGTTGTCTAAAGGGTGTTGGAATGCAGTCCATGGGGCTGATGGAAACACAATGAATTGGGGCTTGGTAGAGGATGCAAAAGGGAACGGTCCCTAAAAAGTGTTGGAATGCAGTCAACAGAGCTGGTGGAAGCAAAATCAATTGGTGTTTGTATAAAGGATGCAAAGTGGAACGATTTCTGAAAGTTGATGGAATGCAGTCAACTGAGCTGGTGAAAAACCAGGAATTTGGGCCTGTTTGAGGGTTGCAATAGAGAACGTTCTCTGAAGTGTGGTGAATTCAAGTCAATGGAGCTGGTGAGGAAACAGTAAATTGGAGCTTGCTTGAGGGATGCAAAATGGAATGGTCTCTAAAAAGTGTTGGAATGCAGAATAAGGAGCTGGTGGAAACAAATTAATTTGGGACTGTTTAAAGGATGCAAAAGAGAATGTTCTCTAATAGTGTCTGGTGGATGCAAAATGGGACAGTCTCATAATGTGGAGTTTGAGACACAGCAAATGGAGCTGTCAACCAAAACAATGAATTGGTGGTTATTTTAGGGCTGTCAAATGGAACAGTCTCTTGAGGTAGTTATGAAACACAGACAATGACAACGACAGGCAATGAAAACAATGAATTGTTGGTTGTTATGGGGCTGCAGTCTCTTCAAAATAGAACGTTACCAACGGACCTGTTGGAAAATAATTGTTAATTGGTGGTGTAATTGGTGATTCAGCGTGTATATAATCTTATTACCGTTGACGTGAAGGCTGTGTGCTGGGCATATGGTTGACGTCGGCCATTATGGTGGAGTCGGGGTAGATGAAATGCGGAGTGCGGTGTGGGGAATAGCTACAGTGTAGAAAAGCGGAAAGAGGGAAAAGGTTAAGCATAGCTGGCGGCAGGTCGAACCCTTTTCAGGTAGTCGAACCTTTTCGCAGGTAGAAAAAAAGCACGTGACGGCAGTTGAACCAACGGTAAAAGGGACGTAAAAGTGAAAGGAAAAGGTTAAGCCTAGCTGGCGGCAGTTCGAACCTTTTGCAGGTAGTCGAAGCTTTTCGCAGGTAGAAAAAAAGCACGTGACGCCGTCCAACCAATGGCAGCGTGCGCCTACACGACCTTGAACGGACAAACAAACAGACAGATACACACACAAAACTTCGCCCACAAAGAACCCTTGCTGCTTTATAGAGTGAGTGATACTTCTACATGTAAACAGAATCAAATATACTTGTATTCAATGTGAATACACTGTTATACCATGAGATTATACTTCTACATGTAAACAGAATCAAATATACTTGTATTCAATGTGAATACACTGTTATACCATGAGTTTTTACTTCTATATGTAAACTGCATGGAATATACTTGTATTCAATGTAAATACACTGTTATACCATAAGTTTTTACTTCTATATGTAAACAGCATCAAATATACTTGTATTCAATGTGAATACACTGTTATACCATGAGTTTTTACTTCTATATGTAAACTGCATGGAATATACTTGTATTCAATGTGAATACACTGTTATACCTTGATTTTTTACTTCTATATGTATACTGCATCAAATGTACTTGTATTCAATGTGAATACACTGTTATACCATGAGTTTTTACTTCTATATGTATACTGCATCAAATATACTTGTATTCAATGTGAATACACTGTTATACCATAAGTTTTTACTTCTATATGTAAATGTTGAGACTAAATTGCAACGGTTCAGTAATTTATGGTTGCTGAACCATCCTTCCCAAAAGGATGCTGTTTAGCTTCATTCCTCTCTCAGTCGTTCTCTTTGCTCTAAGAAGTTTGAAGTCTGTAGTTCTATTCTTTTCGACAATTCCTCAAGAAATAAAAGGTATTAAATTAGTCAATGTGTCACAATTCAATAGGTTATGGGCCCAGACTTCTTTTAACCGAATGTTATTTAAAAAAAAACAACTGAACTAAACCAAAAAAAAAAGGGGATAATTTTGTGAACACATGTTGAGACAATGTAGGAAACCTCTTTTTTTTTCACAGATCATCCAGCAGTACAACTGCTGAAGAAGTGACAATATGGATCCAATACCACGTATTGATGTTAAACATATTGAGAAGTTTGATGGAACAAACTTTCAACAATGGAAGCATGGACTTACCATGCAACTCGAACTCAGTGGACTCCAAGACTTAGTCGAGGTAAATGTGCTGTCCTTCAACAAAGGACATTCTCATTTTCAACTTAAACCACTTGATTGCAATCAAATGCTGTTCATGATAAATTAATCGAACAATGTACCTTTGTCCAATCTCCCCAGGGCTACGATAGACACCCTGATGAACAATATGCTGAAGATGCAAATTTTGAGGATGAAAACAATCACCCGATTCCAATCAACATTGATGCAATCAGACAATGGAGACAAAGAGACTGCTTAGCTCGAATTATGATTTACCAAACTAATGATAAAGAACGTCAAAAAGGTATCAATCTTTGACAAGCAATAACTGAGACAACAAGCTAACTCTTCGTGTAAAAACCTTAGGCCTCATGATATGTAGAACGGCTAATGAAATGTGGACTAGAATGTCCACTCAGTACCTCCAGAGAGCAGCCGATAATAAACATCTACTACACAGAGAATTCCTCTCACTTAACTATCAAGAAGGCATAGATATCATGACGCACGTCACTGATATTGAAACAATGGCGTCTCAACTGAAGGAATTAGATGTTAATGTGAGCGACGACGAAATCGTGGCCAAAATCTTATCCACCTTGCCAAAAACATTTGAGCATATGGAAACTGCATGGGACAGTATGCCAGTCAATGACAAGACACTTGACAATCTGAGAGCCAGGCTTATACAAGAGGAACGAAAAATAAAACGAAGGCAGTCTGAAAGCAATGTACCTCGGCACGAAGAACGAGAAGCTTTAAAGGCAAACTATTATCCTCCACGACGAGATGCATCCAACGGCCACCTAAGCAACAAAGTTCCGTTCAACCGATCTGAAAACCACCAGTCTAGGCCAAACCGCTATTGTTCTGTATGTCACCGTACAAATCATTGGACCAAAGACCATCGACCAAGTAAACGCGAGAGAGACACAGATGAAGAACAAGGTGGCTCACAGAACAAGAGAAACAAAGCAAATGTACCCGAACCGAAGGCAAAGAATTTTTCCTTCGTATCTATTTTTGGTCTAGCATCATCGTCTAGAATGAACTGGTTTGCCGATTCCGGGGCAACTCAACACATGTCCGATCAGAGACACCTGTTCACCAACTTCACCTCGATTACACCCGGAAAGCTGACCATAACCGGAATTGGCAAGAAGGTTATTTATGCCCATGGTAGAGGAGACATACCAATAAAGACCAAGATCAACGGCCAACTAATATCAGGAACCATCAAAGATGTACTCTTTATACCAGACATAGGTATAAACCTAATCTCCATTCCTGTCATCACTGAACTCGGGTACAAAGTCACGTTCTCCGGTTCCGACGTCGAAATTGTTCAGGGTGAATCTCTCTTCATGGTTGGAAGGCGTGTAGGCCAATCTCTCTATCAACTGGATTTATTGACTCAAGAGAAAGCAAATGCCGAAGCCGCGACCAGCAGTGGCGCTTCGTTCGATGTCTGGCATGAACGCCTAGCTCATGTCAATCATGACACGATAAGAAAGATGACTACATCTAACTCCGTCATTGGACTGAATATCATTGGAGAATCATCTGCTGGACAATGTGACTCCTGTATCATAGGAAAAATGCATCGAATGCCATTTCCAAAAGGAAGAGAAAGAGCAGAAGAAGTCGGTGGAATTGTACACTCCGATGTTGTTGAGATGAACGTCCCATCATCCACGGGAAAACGATTTTATTGCATCTTCAAGGATGATTTCTCTGGATTTAAAGCTGCATATACCATGAAACATAAGTCGGAGACACCAGACTGCTTCAGAGCATTTGCCGAACGAATGTATACAGATACTCGCAAGAGACCTCGTATTTTTCGGTCAGACGGTGGAGGAGAGTTTAAAAGCAATTCTTTTGAAAACTGGCTGTCATCACAGGGGATCTTGCACCAAACTAGCGCCGCTCATACCCCACAACAAAACGGCGTTGCCGAAAGGGACAATAGAACAACCGTCGAAGCAGTCAGAACAGAACTACATGCAAAGCAGATTCCTCTTCACCTGTGGACAGCAGCAGTAAACTACACCATCTACACTCAAAACCGCATCCTCCGTGACGGATTCACATCAACACCGTATGAGCTTTGGTACGGGAAGAAACCTAATGTATCGCATCTCCGTGCTTTTGGTACTAGAGCATTCGTACATGTCCCCGATGCAGACCGACGCAAACTTGACCCCAAGGCCGTGGAAGGTTTGTTCGTCGGGTACAGTGAAACAGTCAAGGCGTATCTTGTATACGTTGCAAAAGACCGTAAAGTGATCACAAGTCGAGATGTTAAATTCATGGAAGAAGTCACACATGTGACAAACGTTGACCAACCATTATTGACTGAAAACAACAAAATTGATCAACACAACATCAACAGCAAAGAACAATCCTCTCAGCCTATTCCTCAACTGGAACTACGAAAATCGAAACGAGGACTCATCCCGAAGAAACAATGGCCCTCAGACAGCACAGGAGGTGAAATCCAAATCAAGAATCATCATTCCCAGGCAATGCAAGCTCTTGATCTTCTCTACAAAGAGCCTCAAAGCTACAAAGAAGCCATCGCGTCCCCTCATGCTGAGCAATGGAGAAATGGCATGGACAAAGAAATCGCCTCGTTAAAAGAAAACAACACCTGGACGCTGGTGCCTGCTCCCCGCAACAGCACAATCATTCCAAGCAGATGGCAATTCAAAGCAAAAAGAGACAAGGAAGGAAATGTTGTTATTTTTAAAGCTCGCTTTGTAGCGAAAGGTTTTAAACAACAACACGGGACTGACTACACTGAAACGTTTGCACCTGTCGTTAGATACGACTCCCTGCGGTCCATCCTATCGCTAGCAGCTTCACGTGACCTACACCTTCTGCAGATAGACGTCCAAACCGCCTTTTTGTATGGCGAAATCGACCAAGAACTATTCATCCATCAGCCGGAAGGATACGTCACAGCAGATTCTGAAAACTATGTGTGTCGCCTGAACAAAGGCCTTTATGGCCTTAAGCAAGCGTCGAGACTATGGAATAAGAAAATTCATCGATCTCTAGTCAACCTGCTGTTCAATCAAAGTGAAGCAGATCCTTGCGTGTACACTCGCCTGTCAGGAGGTGACTTCATGATCCTGGCCATATGGGTTGACGATGGGCTATTCGCCTTCAGTGACAAGACAGCAGGCCAATCAGTTATCGAACATCTACGAGAAGAATACAAGATGAAGGCAGGTCCGGCAGAACATTTCGTCGGCTTGAACATCAATCGAGACAGACCGAAAAAGACGCTCCACTTATCATCACCTTCATACATCGAAAAAGTACTGGCCAAGTTTAACATGACAGAATGTAATCCGGTCCGGATTCCCGCTGAACCCAGCCTTCGTCTTTCCCGGAACACGCAGCCTGCAGATGTCGAGACAACAGCAAAAATGAGTAATATTCCATACCGACAAGTCATAGGGAGCCTGATGTACGCTGCCATCACTTTTCGTCCTGACATCAACTACGCGGTGAACCAGTTGGCCAGATTCTGCGAAAATCCAGGCGAGTCTCACTGGAGTGCAGCCAAGAAAGTACTCAAGTATCTAGCATCAACGCGAAGATTCGGGCTACAATTTACTGGTACAGGTATAGACATCGACACACTCTCTGCCTTCTCAGACGCAGACTATGCTGGAGATACGGATACAAGACGCTCTACATCAGGATTCGTATTCATGTTTAACCAGGGAGCTATTACTTGGTCCAGTCGACGCCAAAACTGCGTGGCATTATCTACGATGGAATCGGAATATATTGCGGCCAGCGACAGTTCAAGAGAAGCCGTTTGGCTACGTCGTTTAACAGCACAAATTGGAGCTGTTCAACAATCCCCTACCAATCTGTATTGTGACAATAAAAGCGCCATCGCGATAACTCACAATCCAGAACATCACTCAAGGTCAAAACACATAGATGTTAAGTATCATTTTCTCAGGGATCAACAGTCGAACGGAACAATTAATATCTCTCACGTCTCCTCAGAATCTCAACTTGCCGACATATTCACAAAGCCACTGAGTGGCAACCGTTTTTGTAACCTTAGATCTCAACTTGGAGTCGTCGAGGGACCAATCACAGGATCAAGATTCTAATATCTTCATTTCTTCACAGTACAATTTAAGGAGGTGTGTTGAGACTAAATTGCAACGGTTCAGTAATTTATGGTTGCTGAACCATCATTCCCAAAAGGATGCTGTTTAGCTTCATTCCTCTCTCAGTCGTTCTCTTTGCTCTAAGAAGTTTGAAGTCTGTAGTTCTATTCTTTTCGATAATTCCTCAAGAAATAAAAGGTATTAAATTAGTCAATGTGTCACAATTCAATAGTAAACAGGATCAAATATACTTGTATTCAATGTGAATACACTGTTATATTATGAGTTTATACTTCTACATGTAAACAGAATCAAATATACTTGTATTCAATGTGAATACACTGTGATACCATGAGTTTTTACTTCTATATGTAAACAGGATCAAATATATTTGTATTCAATGGTAATACACTGTGATACCATGGGTTTTAACTTCTATATGTAAACAGGATCAAATATACTTGTATTCAATGTGAATACACTGTGATACCATGATTTTTTACTTCTATATGTAAACATGATCATATATACTTGTATTCAATGTGAATACACTGTTATATTATGAGTTTATACTTCTACATGTAAACAGAATCAAATACACTTGTATTCAATGTGAATAAACTGTTATATTATGAGTTTATACTTCTACATGTAAACAGAATCAAATATACTTGTATTCAATGTGAATACACTGTTATATTATGAGTTTATACTTCTACATGTAAATTGAATCAAATATACTTGTATTCAATGTGAATACACTGTTATATTATGAATTTATACTTCTACATGTAAACAGAATCAAATATACTTGTATTCAATGTTAATACACTGTGATACCATGAGTTTTAACTTCTATATGTAAACAGGATCAAATATAGTTGTATTCAATGTGAATGCACTGTGAAACCATGAGTTTTTACTTCTATATGTAAATAATATCAAATATACTTGTATTTAATGTGAATACACTGTGATAACATAAGTTTATACTTCTATATGTAAACAGGATCAAATATACTTGTATTCAATGTGAATACACTGTTATATTATGAGTTTATACTTCTACGTGTAAACCGAATCAAATATACTTGTATTCAATGTGAATACACTGTTATATTATGAGTTTATATTTCTACATGTAAACAGAATCAAATATACTTGTATTCAATGTGAATACACTGTGATACCATGAGTTTTTACTTCTATATGTAAACAGGATCAAATATACTTGTATTCAATGTGAATACACTGTGATACCATGAGTTTTTACTTCATATATAAACAGGATCAAATATACTTGTATTCAATGTGAATACACTGTTATATTAAGAGTTTTTACTTCTACATGTAAACAGAATCAAATATACTTGTATTTAATTTGAATACACTGTGATACCTTGAGTTTTAACTTCTATATATAAACAGGATCAAATATGCTTGTATTCAATGTGAATACACTGTTATATTATGAGTTTATACTTCTACATGTAAACAGAATCAAATATACCTGTATTCAATGTGAATACACTGTTATATTATGAGTTTATACTTCTACATGTAAACAGAATCAAATATACTTGTATTCAATGTGAATACACTGTTATACCATGAGTTTATACTTCTACATGGAAACAGAATCAAATATACTTGTATTCAATGTGAATACACTGTTATACCATGAGTTTTTACTTCTATATGTAAACTGCATGGAATATACTTGTATTCAATGTGAATACACTGTTATACCATGAGTTTTTACTTCTATATGTAAACTGCATGGAATATACTTGTATTCAATGTAAATACACTGTTATACCATAAGTTTTTACTTCTATATGTAAACAGCATCAAATATACTTGTATTCAATGTGAATACACTGTTATACCATGAGTTTTTACTTCTATATGTAAACTGCATGGAATATACTTGTATTCAATGTGAATACACTGTTATACCTTGATTTTTTACTTCTATATGTATACTGCATCAAATATACTTGTATTCAATGTGAATACACTGTTATACCATGAGTTTTTACTTCTATATGTATACTGCATCAAATATACTTGTATTCAATGTGAATACACTGTTATACCATGAGTTTTTACTTCTATATGTAAACTGCATGGAATATACTTGTATTCAATGTGAATACATTGTTATACCATGAGTTTTTACTTCTAGATTTATACTGCATCAAATATACTTGTATTCAATGTGATTACACTGTTATACCATGAGTTTTTACTTCTATATGTATACTGCATCAAATATACTTGTATTCAATGTGAATACACTGCTATACCATGAGTTTTTACTTCTACATGTAAACTGCATGGAATATACTTGTATTCAGTGTGAATACACAGTTATACCATGAGTTTTTACTTCTATATGTAAACTGCATGGAATATACTTGTATTCAATGTGAATACACTGTGATACCATGATTTTTTACTTCTACATGTAAATAATATCAAATATACTTGTATTTAATGTTAATACACTGTGACACCATAAGTTTTTACTTCTATATGTAAACAGGATCAAATATACTTGTATTCAATGTGAATATACTGTTATATTATGAGTTTATATTTCTACATGTAAACAGAATCAAATATACTTGTATTCAATGTGAATACACTGTGATACCATGAGTTTTTACTTCTATATGTAAACAGGATCAAATATAATTGTATTCAATGGTAATACACTGTGATACCATGAGTTTTAACTTCTATATGTAAACAGGATCAAATATACTTGTATTCAATGTGAATACACTGTGATACCTTGAGTTTTTACTTCTATATGTAAACAGGATCAAATATACTTGTATTCAATGTGAATACACCGTGATACCATGAGTTTTTACTTCTATATGTAAATAATATAAAATATACTAGTATTCAATGTGAATACACTGTGATACCATGAGTTTATACTTCTACATGTAAACAGAATCAAATATACTTGTATTCAATGTGAATACACTGTGATACCATGAGTTTTAACTTCTATATGTTAACAGGATCAAATATACTTGTATTCAATGTGAATACACTGTTATATTATGAGTTTATACTTCTACATGTAAACAGAATAAAATATACTTGTATTCAATGTGAATACACTGTTATATTATGAGTTTATACTTCTACATGTAAACAGAATCAAAGATACTTGTATTCAATGTGAATACACTGTGATACCATGAGTTTTAACTTCTATATGTAAACAGGATCAAATATACTTGTATTTAATGTGAATACACTGTGATACCATGAGTTTTTACTTCTATACGTAAACAGGATCAAATATACTTGTATTCAATTTGAATACACTGTTATATTATGAGTGTATACTTCTACATGTAAACAGAATCAAATATACTTGTATTCAATGTGAATACAGTGTTATATTATGAGTTTATATTTCTACATGTAAACAGAATCAAATATACTTGTATTCAATGTCAATACACTGTTATATTATGAGTTTATACTTCTACATGTAAATAGAATCAAATATACTTGTATTCGATGTGAATACACTGTGATACCATGAGTTTTTACTTCTATATATAAATAATATAAAATATACTTGTATTCAATGTGAATACACTGTGATACCATGAGTTTATACTTCTACATGTAAACAGAATCAAATATACTTGTATTCAATGTGAATACACTGTTATATTATGAGTTTATACTACTACATGTAAACAGAATCAAATATACTTGTATTCAATTTCAATACACTGTGATACGATGAGTTTTTACTTCTTTATGTAAATAATATAAAATATTCTTGTATTCAATGTGAATACACTGTGATACCATGAGTTTTTACTTCTATATGTAAATAATATAAAATATACTTGTATTCAATGTGAATACACTGTGATACCTTGAGTTTTAACTTCTATATGTAAACAGGATCAAATATGCTTGTATTCAATGTGAATACACTGTTATATTATTTCTTTATACTTCTACATGTAAACAGAATCAAATATACTTGTATTCAATGTGAATACACTGTGATACCATGAGTTTTTACTTCTATATGTAAACAGGATCAAATATACTTGTATTCAATGTGAATACACTGTGATACCATGAGTTTATACTTCTACATGTAAACAGAATCAAATATACTTGTATTCAATGTGAATACACTGTTATATTATGAGTTTATACTTCTACATGTAAATAGAATCAAATATACTTGTATTCAATGTGAATACACTGTTATATTATTACTTTATACTTCTACATGTAAACAGAATCAAATATACTTGTATTCAATGTGAATTCACTGTGATACCATGAGTTTTTACTTCTATATGTAAACAGGATCATATAAACTTGTATTCAATGTGAATACACTGTTATATTATGAGTTTATACTTCTACATGAAAACAGAATCAAATATACTTGTATTCAATGTGAATACACTGTTATATTATGAGTTTATACTTCTACATATACACAGAATCAAATATACTTGTATTCAATGTGAATACACTGTGATACCATGAGTTTTAACTTCTATATGTAAGCAGGATTAAATGTACTTGTATTCAATGTGAATACACTGTGAAACCATGAGTTTTTACTTCTATATGTAAACAGGATCAAATATACTTGTATTCAATGTGAATACACTGTGACACCATAAGTTTTTACTTCTATATGTAAACAGGATCAAATATACTTGTATTCAATGTGAATACACTGTTATATTATGAGTTTATACTTCTACATGTAAACAGAATCAAATATACTTGTATTCAACGTGAATACACTGTTATACTATAAGTTTATACTTCTACATGTAAACAGAATCAAATATACTTGTATTCAATGTGAATATAGTGTGATATTATGAGTTTATACTTCTACATGTAAACAGAATCAAATATACTTGTATTCAATGTGAATACACTATGATACCATAAGTTTTTACTTCTATATGTAAAAAAATAATATCAAATATACTTGTATTCAATGTGAATACACTGTGATACCATAAGTTTTAACTTCTATATGTAAACAGGATCAAATATACTTGTATTCAATGTGAATACACTGTTATATTATGAGTTTATACTTCTACGTGTAAATAGAATCAAATATACTTGTATTCAATGTGAATACACTGTTATATTATTACTTTATACTTCTACATGTAAACAGAATCAAATATACTTGTATTCAATGTGAATACACTGTGATACCATGAGTTTTTACTTCTATATGTAAACAGGATCATATATACTTGTATTCAATGTGAATACACTGTTATATTATGAGTTTATACTTCTAAGTGTAAACAGAATCAAATACACTTGTATTCAATGTGAATACATCTTTATATTATGAGTTTATACTTCTACATGTAAACAGAATCAAATATACTTGTATTTAATGTGAATCCACTGTTATATTATGAGTTTATACTTCTACATGTGAACAGAATCAAATATACTTGTATTCAATGTGAATACACTGTTATATTATGAGTTTATACTTCTACATATACAAAGAATCAAATATACTTGTATTCAATGTGAATACACTGTGATACCATGAGTTTTAACTTCTATATGTAAACAGGATTAAATATACTTGTATTCAATGTGAATACACTGTGAAACCATGAGTTTTTACTTCTATATGTAAACAGGATCAATTATACTTGTATTCAATGTGAATACACTGTTATATTATGAGTTTATACTTCTACATGTAAACAGAATCAAATATACTTGTATTCAATGTGAATACACTGTTATATTATGAGTTTATACTTCTACATGTAAACAGAATCAAATATACTTGTATTCAATGTGAATACAGTGTTATATTATGAGTTTATACTTCTACATGTAAACAGAATCAAATATACTTGTATTCAATGTGAATACACTATGATACCATGAGTTTTTACTTCTATATGTAAAAAAATAATATCAAATATACTTGTATTCAATGTGAATACACTGTTATATTATGAGTTTATACTTCTACATGTAAACAGAATCAAATATACTTGTATTAAATGTGAATACACTGTGATACCATAAGTTTTTACTTCTATATGTAAATAATATAAAATATACTTGTATTCTATGTGAATACACTGTGATACCATAAATTTTTACTTCTAAATGTAAATTATATAAAATATACTTGTATTCAATGTGAATACACTGTGATACCTTGAGTTTTAACTTCTATATGTAAACAGGATCAAATATGCTGGTATTCAATGTGAATACACTGTTATATTATGAGTTTATACTTCTACGTGTAAACAGAATCAGATATACTTGTATTCAATGTGAATACACTGTTATATTATGAGTTTATACTTCTACGTGTAAACAGAATCAAATATACTTGTATTCAATGTGAATACACTTTGATACCATGAGTTTTAACTTCTATATGTAAACAGGATCAAATATACTAGTATTCAATGTGAATACACTGTTATATTATGAGTTTATACTTCAACATGTAAACAAAATCAAATATACTTGTATTCAATGTGAATACACTGTGATATCATGAATTTTAACTTCTATATGTAAACAGGATCAAATATACTTGTATTCAATGTGAATACACTGTTATATTATGAGTTTATACTTCTACATGTAAACAGAATCAAATATACTTGTATTCAATGTGAATACAGTGTTATATTATGAGTTTATACTTCTACATGTAAACAGAATCAAATATACTTGTATTCAATGTGAATACACTGTGATACCATGAGTTTTTACTTCTATATGTAAACAGGATCAAATATACTTGTATTCAATGTGAATACACTGTTATATTATGAGTTTATACTTATACATGTAAACAGAATCAAATATACTTGTATTCAATGTGAATACAGTGTTATATTATGAGTTTATACTTCTACATGTAAACAGAATCAAATATACTTGTATTCAATGTGAATACACTATGATACCATGAGTTTTTACTTCTATATGTAAAAAAATAATATCAAATATACTTGTATTCAATGTGAATACACTGTGATACCATAAGTTTTTACTTCTATATGTAAACAGGATCAAATATGCTTGTATTCAATGTGAATACACTGTTATATTATGAGTTTTTACTTCTACATGTAAACAGAATCAAATATACTTGTATTCAATGTGAATACACTGTTATATTATTACTTTTTACTTCTACATGTAAGCAGAATCAAATATAATTGTATTCAAAGTGAATACACTGTGATACCATGAGTTTTAACTTCTATATGTAAACAGGATCAAATATACTTGTATTCAATGTGAATACACTGTGATACCATGAGTTTTTATTTCTATATGTAAACAGGATCAAATATGCTTGTATTCAATGTGAATACACTGTGATACCATGAGTTTATACTTCTACATGTAAACAGAATCAAATATACTTGTATTCAATGTGAATACACTGTTATATTATGAGTTTATACTTCTACATGTATTTAGAATCAAATATACTTGTATTCAATGTGAATACACTGTTATATTATTACTTTATACTTCTACATGTAAACAGAATCAAATATACTTGTATTCAATGTGAATACACTGTGATACCATGAGTTTATACTTCTACAGGTAAACAGGATCATATATACTTGTATTCAATGTGAATACACTGTTATATTATGAGTTTATACTTCTACATATAAACAGAATCAAATACACTTGTATTCAATGTGAATACACTGTTATATTATGAGTTTATACTTCTACATGTAAACAGAATGAAATATACTTGTATTCAATGTGAATACACTGTTATATTATGAGTTTATACTTCTACATATACAAAGAATCAAATATACTTGTATTCAATGTGAATACACTGTGATACCATGAGTTTTAACTTCTATATGTAAACAGGATTAAATATACTTGTATTCAATGTGAATACACTGTAATACCATGAGTTTTTTCTTTTATGTGTAAACAGGATCAAATATACTTGTATTCAATGTGAATACACTGTTATATTATGAGTTTATACTCCTACATGTTGTCAAAGTGCGCTTCTCCTCAGCAAATAAAGTAAAGGTTGCGTAAACCCATACGTACCTGTTCACTCTTTTGTTTCACTCAGGATTCTGTTTATCCTCAATTACCTTATGTTATATAAGACCGTGTCAATGTGTCTCAGCTCTCTGTTCTATTTTGCAAGTATACCCAACTCAAGCAAGTAACAACACGTGTCCGTGTCTCTAATCATTTCTTTATTATTAGAGTAACTTATAAGGTAACTGATCGTATTTGTTATAGTCATATATAAATTCCCCCTAGTATAAGTTGCTAAGCTATAATACATTAACAGGTTATGGGCCCAGATTTCGCGTAATGGCTAATGCAATAGTTACAAACAGTTTTAAGGACGTGAGCCATTTACCAAAATTCCATGGCCAGAATTTCACGGAATGGAAATATGAATTTCAAAACATGATGGAACAACTCGGCCTTAAGGCGTTGCTTGAAGCACCTCCCGGTGGTGTACTAGATGCCATCCCTTTGGAGGTAAATTCATGTTTTTTTTCTGTTTTTTTTTATCTGTCGTGTGTTCACAATTTTTTTTACATTGATTCATAATTAGTGGATTATTTCGCAATTTGTTCAATCAAGAAACTTTAAAATCTGAACAAATTTGATAGTGATATCAGCATTTTAAATTCTTGATTGTACATACATCATACCGCACTGTATATATATAAACCACTCTATTGAAGGGGTGCTCCACTAACATGTGGAGATTAGTGTAATGAAAGTTATACATCATCGTATAGATTTTGTTTCAAATGTCTACTACGCACCCAATATGCTGGTCAGCATAAATACTTGTGATTTATTATGATTATTATTATTATTGTTTCACACTTTAACGAGAATTTTGCATCTCAATTAAAGAGTGTACTCACACTCAGTTTATCCTTAAAAAAAAAAAAAAAAAAAAAAAAATCCAAATACTCATTACTGTCTATTTTACTAGATAAGAGTTGATAACGTGGTCACTAATCAAGTGGACATCAACGCATGGAGAATGAGAGATATCACATGCAGAAACTATATCTTGGCCACCACAGATCAAAGTCAGAAGATCCTTCTCTATCCATGTGTTACCGCAAGAGAAATGTGGGTTAAACTGACCTCTCAGCATGCCGCTAGAGCAGATGACACCATTCATCAGTGATGGCAGGAACTCTACGATTTCAAATACGATTCTGAAAAAAACGTTACATCCTACATCAACGGGATTTTGTCCATCGCCAACCAACTAAGAGAAATGAATGAGCCAGTTCCTGAGAGGCAAATTCTTAACAAAATCCTAGCCGCTCTTCCACCAAACTTTAGAATGGTGCGTTCCGCATGGACAGTTGTACCAGTCCACGAGAGAACTATCGATAATCTCACTCGGAGATTAGTGGCAGAAGAGAGTGTGATTGCATCATATGAGTCTGAATCAAAGAATGAGACGTCCAGTGCCTTCCGCGCTTATAACCATTCGTCCATCCGACGATCAAGAGGTGGTTACCAAGCTGGAAGAGGTGGATATCCCGGTCTTCGAGGAAACTTTCAAAATGCCAGGAGAGGAGCAGCTAATCGCTACAATACTGCATATCACCACAACCAACGGGAGCGATCAAAATTTCAAAATCAAGAATTTGAATGTGATCTCTGTGAAGTAGACACCCACAAAATGGCAGACTGTCGGAAACTGGCAAGAGCACGAGCGATCCTAAAGGCAGATAAGGGAGACAACTTCCCTAACATGAAAAATCAAGACTCAGCCTTTCCAGCCTCCACATCTAAAGATCAAGACCCACCACTCTCTGATCAAGAAATGTATGAAGAACAGTCCAGCATCACAAAATCATCGCATAATCAAGACTCAGCGTTCCCGGCAGCAGCATCCTTTGCTGATAGGAGCATCTTGGATTGGTTTGCTGACTCAGGAGCAACGCAACACATGACATACCAGAAGTCACTATTGAAAAACTACAGGCCGGTTTCTCCAGGATCATGGACGGTGTCAGGTATTGGTGAAACCTTACTTGATGTACATGGAGTTGGAGACGCCGAAGTAATAGTAAGTGTAAATGGTGAAGAAAGAGTGATGGTCATCCGGAAGATTTTATACGTGCCAAGGCTAGGCACCAACCTTTTCTCTATCGGGAATGCCACTGAAGATGGGATGGAGGCAGTGTTCATAGACAGCCAGGTCTATTTTTTCCGAAACGGTGAAGTAGAAATCACCGGTAAGCGCGCGGGTAGGACCTTATATCATCTAAACATCAAGTCACAACTTAATTCCAACGACACAGCATACTCCGCTACCAAAGGAACACCTATAGATATATGGCACCAGAGGCTGGCCCATGTCAACACAAGAACCATCCGAAGAATGTTCACTCAGAATCTGGTCGACGGACTCGACCTGAATCAAAAGTGTGAAGTAAAGTCATCACCATGCTGGGGATGTGCAAAAGGAAAAATGCACCGTGCCAGCTTCAAAGAAGGAAGAAATCGAGCCACCTGTCCTGGAGAACTAATACATTCAGACGTATGCGGTCCAATGTCAGTATCTACATTAGCAGGAGCCAACTACTACGTAACATTCAAAGATGACTTCAGCTGTTGGGTAGTTGTCAACTTCATGAAGAAGAAGTCAGAAATCCCACACTTCTTTCGCCAATTTGTGGCAACAGTAAGGAATAAAATGGCTAACAATGTTCAGACCCTTAGATAAGATAACGGCGGCGAATACTCAAGCAAAGAATTCGTCAATTGGCTCTCAGAAATGGGTATCCAGCACGAGAAAAGCACACCGTACACTCCAGAGCAAAATGGAGTAGCTGAAAGGGAGAATAGAACATTAATGGAAGCAGCCAGATGCATGCTACACGGAAGCATGCAACCATTATTCCTGTGGGGTGAAGCAGTAGCATACGCAGCCTACATCCTGAATAGAGTTCAATCGAACGAATCGGAAACTACACCTTATGAAGTCTGGAATAAAAGAAAGCCTGACGTGTCTCACATCAAGAAATTTGGGTCTAGAGTGTTCGTTCACATCCCCGACTGCAAAAGAAGTAAACTTGATCCAAAATCCTTGGAAGGAGTGCTGGTAGGTCATTGCGAACTTACAAAGGGATACCGCATCTTCATTCCCGGGCAGAGAAAAGTAATCGTCAGTCGAGACATCATCATCGATGAAACAGCCCTCCCAAATGACCATCACGTATCGACGGCGCCTTTTCCAAATCGAAAGAAGGGAGTACCTGATCCAATGGAGCGTTATCCTGTAAAGCATCCAGTTGTACCACTGATCGACAACAAAGAACCAGGGGATCGGAATCAGCCAGAGACAGCAATGGAGATAGATGATCAGCATATTCAAGATGAGCAAGTAAGTACCCCTCATATTCCTCAAATTGAAAATATTGAACTGTTAGGTCCCGCGAATATTAATCAGGCCGAAAGCATACACGAAAATCAGTTAGCTGAACATGGTGCAGGCCAGTTAACAGCCACAGCCCCCGCTGAAGATGTGATTCAGGAGAACAGAATTTTGATGGGTCACAGGCATCATGGAATGAGAAGATCAAGAAGGATCCTCCTACAACAAGAGAATGCTTTGGTTGGCATACGAGAAGGAACAGCTACGACCGTGCTACCTGATACCGACTCATCATATGAAGTATACATCCCTACCAGCTACAAAGACGCAATGGAATGCGAAGATTCTGCCCTATGGAAAGAAGCCATCGAAGAGGAGTATTCATCAATTATTCAGAACAATACTTGGACGGTGGTACCGCTACCACAAAATCGATCAACTATCAAAAGCCGCTGGATACTAAGTTTCAAACCCGGATATAAGGACGTCAAACCGCGATACAAGGCAAGACTTGTGGCCAAAGGATACTCGCAACTGTATGGAATCGACTACCTGGATACATATGCCCCGGTGGTCAAACACTACTCAATCCGCCTGGTGTTGGCCATAGCAGCAGCAAAGGATCTAGACATTATGCAGCTTGATATAAAGACAGCCTTCCTCTACGGTGACCTAGAAGAGGAAATATATCTTGAACAACCAGAAGGCTACATCATCTCAGGAAAAGAAAAAGAGGCTTGCCGTCTTCATAAGGGTATTTATGGCCTCAAACAGGCATCTAGAGTTTGGAATTTAAAATTCAATGAATTCCTTATCAATTTCGGATTGAAGTGTTGTCTCTCAGATCCTTGTGTTTACTACCGTAACCAGCCTGGTGGTGAATTCACCATCGTCATTATATATGTTGACGATGGCCTTATCTGTAGCAATGTACCGGGCATGATAACTGGCATTTTGGAATACCTCAGCAA
Source organism: Daphnia magna (assembly GCF_020631705.1). NCBI lineage: Eukaryota > Metazoa > Arthropoda > Branchiopoda > Diplostraca > Daphniidae > Daphnia > Daphnia magna. The sequence goes on along the minus strand of NW_025533178.1, from coordinate 59,004 downwards.
CCACTTTAGTGTCCGCTCACTCCCAGCCAACAGGTTTGTTGGATTAGACATATCAAGGGACAGAATCAACCGCAAAATGTACGTCAACCAACCAGACTTCGTGAATAAAATCCTTCGACGACACAACATGAGCGAAAGCAATCCAGTCAGCATCCCAAGTGATCCCAACTCGAGACTAACATCACAGGCCAGCAACTCAAATACCTTAGACGCGCCATATAGAGAAGCGGTAGGATCCCTGATGTACTTGATGGCCATGACTCGACCGGACATCTGCTTAGCAGTCAATCAAGTAGCACAATTTGTACAAAAACCAGAAGCAAGTCACTGGGAAGCTGTCAAGAGAATCTTCGCCTACCTCGTTAAAACTCCGAACCACGGCATATGTTTTGGAAAAGATGGAGGAGCACAATTAAGTGGATACACAGACGCTGATTTTGCAGGAGACGTGACAACGCGCAAATCGACCACTGGGTTTGTCTTTATGCTTCATGGAGGACCGGTTAGTTGGGCCAGCAGACGTCAGCGCTCAATAGCTCTATCGACAACAGATGCGGAATTCTTCGCCGCCTCAGAAGGTGCCAGAGAAGCGACATGGCTGAAACGTCTTCTAGAAGAAATAGGCATCGGAGTTAGCAAGGTGCCAATTCGGTGTGACAGCAAATGCGCGATCCAGTTGGTGTATAACCCGGAAAACCACCAAAGAACTAAGCACATAGACGTAAAATATTTCTATGTGCGAGAACAACAAGAAAAGGGAGTTCTGGATATCTCCTACATTCGCACTGACGAACAACTCGCGGATATGTTCACTAAACCACTACCAAGACCACGTTTTGAAAAATTGAGAGACTTGATTGGTGTAACAATACCCATAAAATAATAATAATAAAAATCTATTCTTTCTTTTGCCAGGCACTCAAAACTCTGTGTAGCGGTTTAATGCTTTTAGCAGTCAATCGATGCACTTAGACCAGAAATCGGAGCTAGAAGTTAATATTGAATCAGACCAGGCACCTTATCGACCGCATATTAGACAAGAAGATCCCACTCAATATTTCATTTATTTATTTTTTGTATTTCATCATTTCATTGTGTTTCGTCCTCTCACTCTCCTTCTTTTTTTGTGTGTGATTGCCAAATTCGTTTTGTACTTATGATAAAGCTCAACCATCACTATTAGTTGAGACCAGGTGTCAAAGTGCGCTTCTCTTCAGCAACTAAAGTAAAGGTTGCGTAAACCTATACGTACCTGTTCACTCTTTTGTTTCACTCAGGATTCTGTTTATCCTTAATTACCTTCTCCTACCATTATAAAAACCCAAGGGTACTTTATGGGCGGAGTTTGTTTGTGTATCTGTTTGTTTGTTTGTTTGTCCGAGAAAAAAGCGTCGTGAGCACGCTGCCATTGGTTGGACGGCGTCACGTGCTTTTTTTCTACCTGCGAAAAGGTTCGACTACCTGCAAAAGGGTTCGACCTGCCGCCAGCTAGGCTTAACCTTTTCCTTTCACTTTTACGTCCCTTTTACCATTGGTCCAACTGCCGTCACGTGCTTTTTTTCTACCTGCGAAAAAGTTCGACTACCTGAAAAGGGTTCGACCTACCGCCAGCTATGCTTAACTTTTTCCCTCTTTCCGCTTTTCTACACTGTAGCTATTCCCCACACCGCACTCCGCATTTCATCTACCCCGACTCCACCATAATGGCCGACGTCAACCATATGCACAGCACACAGCCTTCACGTCAACGGTAATAAGATTATATACACGCTGAATAACCAATTACACCACCAATTAACAATTATTTTCCAACAGGTCCGTTGGTAACGTTCTATTTTGAAGAGACTGCAGCCCCAAAACAAACAACAATTCATTGCTTTCATTGCCTGTCGTTGTCATTGTCTGTGTTTCATAACTACCTCAAGAGACCGTTCCATTTGACAGCCCTGAAACAACCACCAATTCATTGTTTTGGTTGACAGCTCCATTTGCTGTGTCCCAAACTCCACCTTATGAGACTGTCCCATTTTGCATCCACCAGACACTATTAGAGAACATTCTCTTTTGCATCCTTTAAACAGTCCCAAATTAATTTGTTTCCACCAGCTCCTTATTCTGCATTCCAACACTTTTTAGAGACCGTTCCATTTTGCATCCCTCAATCAAGCTCCAATTTACGGTTTCCTCACCAGCTCCATTGACTTGAATTCCCCACACTTCAGAGAACGTTCTCTATTGCAACCCTCAAACAGGCCCAAATTCCTGGTTTTTCACCAGCTCAGTTGACTGCATTCCATCAACTTTCAGAAACCGTTCCACTTTGCATCATTTAAACAAACACCAATTGATTTTGCTTCCACCAGCTCTGTTGACTGCATTCCAACAGTTTTCAGGGACCGTTCCCTTTTGCATCCTCTACCAAGCCACAATTCATTGTGTTTCCATCAGCCCCATGGACTGCATTCCAACACCCTTTAGACAACGTTCCCTTTCACCTTCTTCAAACAAGTCCCATTTCATTGTGTTTTCACCAGCTGTGTTGACTACATTCCAACACTTTTCAGAGACCGTTCTCTTTTGCATCCCCCCAAACAAGCCCCAATTCATTGTTTTCACCAGGTCTATTGATTGCATTCCAACAATTTTAGAGACCGTTCCCTTTTGCATCCTTAAAACAAACCCCAATTGATTTTGGTTCAACCACCTCTGTTGGCTGCATTCCAGCACTTTTCAGAGATCGTTCCCTTTGAGCTTCCTTCAAACAAGCCCCAATTCACTGTGTTTTCACCAGCTCCATTGACTGCATTCCAAATATTTTCAGAGACCGTTACTTTTTACATTCTTCAAACAGGCCCCATTTCATTGTGTTTTCACCAGCTGTGTTGACTACAATCCAACACTTTTCAGAGACCATTCCCTTTTACATCCCTCAACCAACAGCTATTGCATACTGTTCTCAACAGCTCCCCTGACTGCGTTCCAACACTTTTAAGAGACCGTTCCCTTTTTCACCTCTCAAACAACCATCATTGCATTTTGTTCTCAACAGCTCCATTTACAGCGTTCCAACACTTTTAAGAGACCGTTCCCTTTTGCATCCTTCAACCAACAGCTATTGGATACTGTTCACAACTGCTCCACTGACTGCGTTCCAACACTTTTAAGAGACCGTTCCCTTTTGCATCCCTCAGATAACCACCAATTCATTGTATTCTTATGAGCTTCTTAGACTGCATTCCAGCACCTTTGAGAGACCGTTCCCTTTTGCATCCCTCAAACAAGCCCAAATTCATTTTGTTTTCTCCAGCTCCATTGACTGTGTTCAACCAATCTTCAGAGACCGTTCCCTTTTGCATCCCTCAAAAAGCCATAAATTCTTTTTGTTGTTCACAGCTTCCTTGACTGGATTCCAACACCTTTGAGGGAACCGTTTCCATTTGCATCGCTCAAAAAAGCCTCAATTCATTGTGTTTTCACCAACCACATTGACTGCTTTCCAACACCCTTTAGAGACCGTTCTCTTTTGCATCCCTCAAACAACCACCAATTCATTGTATTCTGATTAGCTCCATTGACTGCATTCCAACACCTTTGAGAGACTGTCCCCTTTTGCATCCCTCAAACAAGCCCCAATTCATTTTGTATTCACCAGCTCCATTGACTGCGTTCAAGCAATCTTCAGAGACCGTTCCCTTTTGCATCCCTCAAACAACCACTTATTCTTTGGTTTTTAAACAGCTCCATTGACTGCATTACATCAACCTTGAGAGATTGTTCCCTTTTGCATCCCTAAAACAAGTACCAATTCATTGTGTTTTTAACAGCTCAATTGACTGTGTTTCACCACCCTTCAGAGACTGTTCCCTTTTGCATCCCTCAAACAAGACCCAATTCTTTGTGTTTTCCCCAGCTCCATTGACTGCGTTCAAGCAATCTTCAGAGACCGTTCCCTTTTGCAGCCATCAGACAACCACTATTGCATACTGTTCTCAACAGCTCCACTGACTGCGTTCCAACACTTTTAAGAGACCATTCCTTTTTGCAGTCCTCAAACCACAGCTATTGGATACTGTTCTCAACAGCTCCACTGACTGCGTTCCAACACTTTTAAGAGACCGTTCTCTTTTGAATCCCTCAAACAACCACCAATTCATTGTATTCTGATTAGCTCCATTGACTGCATAACAACACCTTTGAGAGACTGTCCCCTTTTGCATCCCTCAAACAAGCCCCAATTCATTTTGTTTTCACCAGCTCCATTGACTGCGTTCAAGCAATCTTCAGAGACCGTTCCCTTTTGCATCCCTAAAACAACCACATATTCTTTGGTTTTTAAACAGCTCCATTGACTGCATTCCATCAACCTTGAGAGATTGTTCCCTTTTGAATCCCTAAAACAAGTACCAATTCATTGTGTTTTTAACAACTCAATTGACTGTGTTTCACCACCCTTCAGAGACTGTTCTCTTTTGCATCCCTCAAACAAGACCCAATTCTTTGTGTTTTCCCCAGATCCATTGACTGCGTTTAAGCAATCTTCAGAGACCGTTCCCTTTAGCAGCCCTCAGACATCCACTATTGCATACTGTTCTCAACAGCTCCACTGACTGCGTTCCAACACTCTTAAGAGACCGTTCCCATTTGCAGTCCTCAAACCACAGCTATTGGATACTGTTCTCAACAGCTCCACTGACTGCGTTTTTACACCTTGAAGAGACTGTTCCCTTTTGCAGCCCTAAAACAACCACTATTGCATACTGTTCTCAACAGCTCCATATTGCGTTCCAGCACTTTTAAGAACCCTTTCCCTTTGGCACCCCTCAAACAACCACCAATGCATTTTGTTCCCAACAGCTCCACTGACTGCGTTCCAACACTTTTTAGAGACCGTTCCCTTTTGCATCCCCCCAAACAAGCCCCAATTCATTGTTTTCGCCAGGTCTATTGATTGCATTCCAACAGTTTTAGAGACCGTTCTCTTTTGCATCCTTAAAACACACCCCAATTGATTTTGGTTCCACTACCTCTGTTGGCTGCATTCCAGCACTTTTCAGAGATCGTTCCTTTAGCTTCCTTCAAACAAGCCGCAATTCACTGTGTTTCACCAGCTCCATTGATGCATCCCAAATATTTTCAGAGACCGTTACTTTACATTCTTCAAACAGGCCCCATTTCATTGTGTTTTCACCAGCTGTGTTGACTACAATCCAACACTTTTCAGAGACCGTTCCCTTTTGCATCCCTCAACCAACAGCTATTGCATACTGTTCTCAACAGCTCCCCTGACTACGTTCCAACACTTTTAAGAGACCGTTCCCTTTTTCACCTCTCAAACAACCATCATTGCATTTTGTTCTCAACAGCTCCATTTACAGCGTTCCAACACTTTTAAGAGACCGTTCCCTTTTGCATCCTTCAACCAACAGCTATTGGATACTGTTCACAACTGCTCCACTGACTGCGTTCCAACACTTTTAAGAGACCGTTCCCTTTTGCATGCCCCCAAACAAGCCCCAATTCATTGAGTTCTTACAACTCCTTAAGAGACCATTCCCTGTTGCATCCAAACAAGCACCAATTCATGTTTTCTTAACATGTCTGTTGACTGCGTTCCAACAACCTTTAGACACCATTTCTTTTCTTATCCCTCAAAGAACCATCATTGCATTTTTTTTCTTAACAGCTCAATTGAGTGCGTTCCAACACCATTAAGAGATTGTTCCCTTTTTGTTCCAGTGCACGTACTTCCATTGGTTCGAGAGGGTTCACGTAACTTTTTCTGCCTGGAAAAAGGTCAACCACCTGAAAAGGGTTCGAACTGCCGCCGGTTAGACTTAACCTTTTTCTTTCGAATTTTCGTTGACAGGGCGGGTAAAAGGACGGACTGGGGAAAACGGCGGGCAGGTGTAGACCTACGGGCAGGGCGAGACCCGCAGGCAGGGCGAGATCCGCGGGCAGGGCGAGACCCGCAGACAGGTTGGAAACGACGGGCATTGGCATGACACTTAATCTGCAAGTGAAGGACCAAGAAAGGAGCACGGGCATGGCCTTGGGGGAAGTTCCCAAGTGCGCTCAACCGTGATTGGTTTTCCCTCCATTGTCTGGTACGTGTATGCGTGGTACGACTTGACAATGCATGGATTAAGGGGCTAAAAGTGATTAATAAATCGTATGAAGATTAAGGGGCTTTACATGGAGAAATTGGCTTAATATGGATGAAGTGGCTTAACGTGGATTAAGCGGATTTACATGGATTAAGAGGCTTAAAGTAGATTAAGGTGTAAAAAGTATAAGGGGTATTAAAGTAAAAGTCGACTAACGTGCAGCAGACAATAAAAGTATAAAGACACTAACGTGTAGCAGACAATATAAGTATAACTCGACTAAATGCACAGCAGACACTAAATACTAGACTTCACCTATTACCGTCCTGGGACGGGCCGCCGTATACTAGTATGTTATATAAGACCGTGTCAATGTGTCTCAGCTCTCTGTTCTATTTTGCAAGTATACCCAACTCAAGCAAGTAACAACACGTGTCCGTGTCTCTAATCATTTCTTTATTATTAGAGTAACTTATAAGGTAACTGATCGTATTTGTCATAGTCATATATAAATTCCCACTAGTATAAGTTGCTAAGCTATAATACATTAACACATGTAAACATAATCAAATATACTTGTATTCAATGTCAATACTCTGTTTTATTATGAGTTTATACTTCTACATGTAAACAGAATCAAATATACTTGTATTTAATGTCAATACACTGTTATATTATGAGTTTATACTTCTACATGTAAACAGAATCAAATATACTTGAATTCAATGTGAATACACTGTGATACCATAAGTTTTAACTTCAATATGTAAACAGGATCAAATATACTTGTATTTAATGTGAATACACTGTTTTATTATGAGTTTATACTTCTACATGTAAACAGAATCAAATATACTTGTATTCAATGTGAATACACTGTTATATTATGAGTTTATACTTCTACATGTAAACGGAATCAAATATACTTGTATTCAATGTGAATACACTGTGATACCATGAGTTTTAACTTCTATATATAAATAATATAAAATATACTTGTATTAAATGTGAATACACTGTGATACCATGAGTTTTTACTTCTATATGTAAACAGGATCAAATATACTTGTATTCAATGTGAATACACTGTTATATTATGACTTTATACTTCTACATGTAAACAGAATCAAATATACTTGTATTCAATGTGAATACGCTGTGATACCATGAGTTTTAACTTCTATATGTAAACAGGATCAAATATACTTGTATTCAATGTGAATACACTGTGATACCATGAGTTTTTACTTCTATATGTAAACAGGATCAAATATACTTGTATTCAATGTGAATACACTGTTATATTATGAGTTTATACTTCTACATGTAAACTAGAATGAAGTTCGAAAGTGGCAAGATTTGAAGAGCTAAACGAGGTGTATTCGTTCGTCCCAAGTGTCGGGACCAACTGGCCCTATGAACAGCAGGGAGGGGAGGGGGCGACGTTGCCGAGTCATAGCATGTCTTTTTCCCCGTACATAAACGGATAAAAAAATAAACAAAATTCTGAATTAGAGAGCGGAACACCCACGGTAAGTAAACAATCCCCGGTCCCAAAACGCGGGGAGCACATAGATAAGGGGACGATTAGCTGAATTAGGATAACAGTGGGCAACAAAACCGAAGTAAGAGGCGAAGGACACACAGAGGAACGAACGAGAGAGAGACAACAAACAAACGGAAAAAATCTATATAATTAAGAAGCGGTCTTGGCGGCAAGGCGACGCGAACGACGGAGAGTGGATGAGGGCGCTGCCAGAGGGGGCGGAGCAGGAAGCTGGAATGTGACCGATGTCCTTGGGGCGATCGCTGGAGGATGCGGCTGCAAAATCTGAGGGGCAATGACACGAAGAAAACGTCTATTGCGGCGGAACAACCGCCCAGCTGGTGTTTTCACGAGGTAATCCCGGAACGGCCCCACCTCAACAATGACACCAGGAGTGGACCAACGCTTTGTCTTATGGTCTTGGATGACCACGTTGTCGCCGATCGCCAGGGGTGGAAGGGGGCGCGCAGAACAGTTGAAGTGTTGAGCTTGAAGATCCTTTGCATGTCGGGCACGCCTCTCCAATAACTTAGCGGCCTGCTGCCACTCAGGAGCAAATGAGCGCCTGTGTGCGGGAAGAAGATCGCGCGTCGGGCGGTTGAAGACGATTTGCGACGGGGATGCTCCACCCGACATAGGCGCGTTGCGGAAGAGAATCAAAGCCTTGCCGAACTTGTCCGGGTCGAACGACCCCGACGACCAAGAGCCCGCGATGAGCTTCTTCATCGATTTGACAGCTGATTCCGCGTAGCCATTGGACTGGGGATGGTGGGGCGACGAACGGCCGATGCTAATATCCCAGTCGCGAAGGAACGAGATAAATTCGTCAGACTTGAACTGCGGGCCCCCATCCGACCACAATTTCACCGGGGCTCCTGCTCCACACGTGAAAAACGAACGGAGGGCGTCAATGACCCGCCGCGTAGACGTGTTGACGTCCGGGAACGGGTAGACCTGAGGCCAACCGCTGAACTGATCTGCCACAATTAAAAAATCGCGATCGCGGTATGCGCCGAGATCGACGAATATAAACTCAAACGGGCGGGAAGCTGGAGCATGGGGAAGGAGAGGCTCCGCCGGATGAGATGGGAGACGCTCTGTACAAGATGGGCAGGACTTTGCGGCCATGACTATATCGTTGTCCATTGAGGGCCAGTAGACCGAGAGACGGGCGCGCTGACGGATTTTAGTGGCTCCTTGGTGCATTTGAAGTAAGCGCCGTATGATCTCCTTACGCAAGGAAGACGGAATGACTACTCGGGGGCCTACGAGGATGAGGCCCTCCGCATCGTCGACTGACAGCTGGCCCCGCACCTGCCAGAATGGACGGAGCTCCATTAGTCCGGTCGGGCTAGCAAAAAGTGTATGTTGAACCCCAAACAAATAGTAATAAGTTTTTTTTTACATGAGCTGTGTTTATATCCCTTTGATCTATGCCCTGGTAAAAAGCTCCCGAAAAATATTAATATTTAGTGTACTTATTTTAATTTTTAAAATATGCGTGTTTTTGTGAATCGATTAAAACTATTAAAATACAAGAAAATAGAAATTTGAAAAAATGAACTTTGTTAGTTATTCCCTCATTTATATTCTGGCAAAATTTTGTTTACATAACTTTAAAAGTGTGAAATTGACAGCCACTTTTAGCTGGTCACCTCCTTTTTTTCCCCTTAAAAAAGCGTCCGTGTTTTACACGGCTCTTATGTAAAAAGCATGACAACGAAAATCGTTGCCGATAGTGAACTAGAGTTCGCTGCTCATCCGTTAAGGTCTCATTTTAATCGGCGGTTTATCTTTTACCACCCCAATAAATGATTCCCGGGAGCTAGTTTTACTTTTCAAGTTATTTCATGAAATATAAACCCAATTTTCCCCAAATTTTCTTACTCCACGTTCTAGTTTCCGTCACACCCGCAGTGAGCGCTGTGGCGTTCTGTTTTGTTTTTCTTTTTCTTTTTCTTCACTAATTTTCACACTAATTTTCACAATTTTCTTCACCATCACTCAAATTGCATATCACACATTTAAAGATATCTGGTGCCATTTTTGAATTTCAAAAAATGTAAACAAAACAGAACGTCACAGCGCCTACTGCGGGTGTGACGGAAACTAGAACGTGTAGTAAGAAAATTTGGGGAAAATTGGGTTTATATTTCATAAAATAACTTGAAAAGTAAAACTAGCTCCCGGGAATCATTTATTGGGGTGGTAAAAGATAAACCGCCGATTAAAATGAGACCTTAACGGATGAGTAGCGAACTCTAGTTCACTATCGGCAACGATTTTCGTTGTCATGCTTTTTACATAAGAGCCGTGTAAAACACGGACGCTTTTTTAAGGGGGAAAAAAAGGAGGTGACCAGCTAAAAGTGGCTGTCAATTTCACACTTTTAAAGTTATGTAAACAAAATTTTGCCAGAATATAAATGAGGGAATAACTAACAAAGTTCATTTTTTCAAATTTCTATTTTCTTGTATTTTTAAAGTTTTAATCGATTCACAAAAACACGCATATTTTAAAAATTAAAATAAGTACACTAAATATTAATATTTTTCGGGAGCTTTTTAACAGGGCATAGATCAAAGGGATATAAACACAGCTCATGTAAAAAAAAACTTATTACTATTTGTTTGGGGTTAAAACCTAGCCCGACCGGACTAATGGGGAGATTACACTTGTTGTTCGGGAATCCCTCAAGGATTGTTTGGCGGAGGGACAGCATAACCGGATCGGCCGAGGAAGCCGCTGCAACGGAGGCCAGCAAAATGTCGGGATTGGCATCACTGGATCCCTTCATCGTATCCAAAAAACTGATGCGGGCAGCAAATGATTGCGGGCCCTCCGCGATCTCGTCGGAAGCGGAAGGACAATCCACAGGGGAGCGCGACAGGGCATCAGCCATCACGTTGTTCTTCCCAGGCACCCAGACAGCGACGAAAGAGTACCGCTGCATGGATAGGCGAAGACGTAAAATTCTTGGATTATCCAGCTTATCCAGGTGGTAATAGTTGAGGATTGGAATCAAAGGGCGATGATCGGTGACGAGCTGGAAGGAGGGCATGCCTTCGAGAAACTGGCGGCATTTACGCATTGCCCAAGCCGCCGCCAGGCATTCCAGCTCGATCATTGCGTAACGGGATTCTGCATCAGACAGGAAGCGGGATCCCGCCTGCACGATATTCCAGCTTCCATTGGCGTTTTGTTGACGGAGGATGAAACCGAGGCCTTGGAGGCGGGACGCATCGACGTGAAGCGAGGTTGGGGAATCCGGGTCGTAAAACGATAATTCGGAAGATGAAGATAGGGCCTCACGGGCTGCTTCGAAGTCCTTCTCGTGTTGCATCGTCCACTCCCATACAAAGTCCTTTCGGAGTAGAGGCGCCAAAGGGCGGAGAAAGGGGGCCAAGGCGTCTGAAAAATTTCCCACCTGTTGGCAGAGACCATGGAACGCACGCATTTCCGACACACAAGAGGGAGCCGGGAATTCACGGATGGCCTTCAGTAGATCCGGGCTGGGCCGGAAACCGTTTTCGCCTACTACATAACCCCCGAACAGCACTGAAGGATTAGCAAAGACCACCTTGCGGACGTTGATGGCGATTTGGTGATCAGAGGCGAGGTGAAAAAGGCGACGGACGAGATCCACATGTTCCTCCCAAGTGGCGGAGAAGACCATGATATCCTCGACCACGCGGCGACAGTTCGAGAAATCGTCGAAAATGTTCGCGAGACGCCTACCGTAGTCATCGCCCGCTAACGAAACGCCAAAAGGGAGTCGGTTGTACTTGTAGCGGCCAAACGGAGTGGAGAACGTCGTCATGGCACTTGACTCCTTATCTAGCTCCACCTGGTGATAGCCCTTCAGGGCGTCAATCACGGTGAAGAATTTCATTCCCATCGGGATGGTTCGAACCGCCTGGAACGGAGTTGGGGAATCAAAAGTGGGCCGAACAATGCAGCGGTTGAGCGACGTAAAGTCTCCGCAAATGCGGATTCCGCCATCGTCCTTTGGGACAATCACGATCGGGTGGACCCACAACGTCGGCTCGGGCACTTTGCTGATGATGCCTTGGTCTTCCAGCGAGTCCAGCTCCTGTTTAACCCTTGGCATTAGAGGGACAGCAATGGGACGGGATCCGCAAATAGCAGAAGGGACCGCGCCCTCCTTTAGTTGAAAGTGGCATGGGGGCCCTCGCATTGGACGGCACACGCCATCGAAAATCAAAGGGCATTCAGCCATAAGATCGTCCAACGTGGGCTTCACGTCGTGCACTGGGAGTGGGGCTGTCAAAGGCGGAGACGTAATTGCAGCTAGCCCGCAGAAATGCGGGTATTGAGCCGGTAGCATGCCAAATAGTTTTTGCGACGCCTTTGAGAGCACCGGCTGTTGAAGGTCCCGGAGGACATGGATAGAAGTGGTCACGGGGTGAATTGATCCGCTGGACCATCAGAACGTGGCTGGGAAGTGGCCCAGTGAAGAGATCGCCGCCCCAGTGGCCGTGACTGCGTTCGGTCCCCCATTGATTAGCGGAACGTGCTTGAAGTGGCTCCAGAACATGGCGGCTGGGATGGCGTCAATGGACGCACCGGAGTCAGGAAGCACACGGATGAAAATAGTAGAGTTGCTGGAAGCCGGAGAGACCCCAAGCTGGACCATGTCATCAGGAACGATGGAATGGATCGTGATGCTGCCCGCCATCTCAGGTTTCGTGGTTGAACTGCTGCCTTGGGTGCTCACGGCCTGGAAGTGGCCCATTTTGTGGCAACCCTGACACTCTTTGCCAAAGGCAGGGCAATCCTCCTTAGCGTGACGATTGGTTGATCCACAGTTCCAACACCCATACGGCTTAGTTCCAGGCGGATGCCAACGAGCTGCTGGCCGTCCGCGCTGCTGATCACGGTGTTGAAAGACAGGCTTGCCCATGGGTAATTTTGCCGCAGGCATTTTTAGCTGGTGGATGGGGGGCGCGCCGCCCTGTTTGATGGTGGACGCCTGAAGCCGGGTGGCCTCGGATGTACGGAGCGTTGTTAGCGCCATATCCAGGGTTAAAGTGGCGCCCTGTTCCAGGAGCTTACGGCGTACCTCGTCGTCGAAAACGCCAAAGACGACTTGGCCCAAAACGCGCGTATTCTGGCAGGCTGCACAGCAATCTTTTTCGAATTCGCACTTGCGTGCGAGATCACGCAAGTCACTGAGCCAAGAATCGGCCGATTCGGCGTCACGCTGAACGCGGGAAGAGAACTTCTGGCGCCACACATGGCAATTGCCACCAGCATTGCACCTCTCTTGCAGCTTCCCAATAATGATGTCTGCGTCTTTTAATTCAGCGGCCGCCAAACCCATGGTGAGCACCGCCTTCAGCGTGGCATTGGAGAGGCAGGACAGCAAGATGTTGGCAATATACTCCGGTCGCTCTCCTTGCGGAAGCGCAGTGTTGATAGTCGACAGAGCAAGAAATATTTGCCACTGCTGGTGCCAGATCTCGAAGGAGTCTTTGAATTCCTCGATGTCTAGGGGAGGTGGAACACCATACGGCTTGAACGGCTTAGGAGGCATGGCGGAACACCGATGGTTGCGAGGGGTGGACGGCACGAGAGAGACACTGATCACTGCACGAGGGACGGGACCGGCAAAGTATTATTACGACAGCAGAATGGATGGAGGAATGAATAAATGCTGGATGAGAGAATTGAAACACGCTGATACCAAATGATGAGCCAAGAAGAAGACCAAGAATGAATTGAATGGAGTAGCGTGTGAAAATGAATTGTCAATGAGTGGTCGACACCAGGGTGTGAATAAGAACAAAACCAGAAAAAAAACTATATCACACTAGACACAAAAAGGGGTGGCAAGGCGCGAAACTCTGATAATGGGGGGGGCTAAAACGTAGGAAAGCGGTTAATGGAACTAAACCGTGGGACGAAAACCGCATGGAAAGCATCGAGGCGAACGAACAAAAGCAAAAAACAAATGGCGGATGCGCAACATGTGGGTCCTCTGTAAGACAGAAATATGTGGAGTGAAGGATATAAGAAAGATGGCGGGCACGCAACATGTGGGCCCTCTTCAATATATACCAGCCAAAGGACCGCACAAAAAAAAAGATAACACCAACTGAAACGGTGGGGACAGGTGAAGAAAAAAAAAACAAATAAATATGCGAACCAGTGGAAAAGTGTGTGCAAAATCCCAACTTGATCGATAGAATTGCTAACTCGCACACACAAAAGGGAGCGTACAACAAAAAAACAAAAAAAAACACGAGACGAAGCAATCCAATATGGCAGCCCCCACAAACCACGCTGGTTGCTGGGTGGGTGGGCGGTAAGCGACAATGGCACACCAATAAACTGGGAAAAACCACGCGAGACTAAAGAAAACAGTGTGACATCACGGTGGGGAGAAGCAATGAGGGGAGGAATACGAAACGACACGAACGAAAAAAAATAAAACAAAAAACCAAATGCGCCATAGAATGAAGTTCGAAAGTGGCAAGATTTGAAGAGCTAAACGACGTGTATTCGCTCGTGCCAAGTGTCGGGACCAACTGGCCCTATGAACAGCAGGGAGGGGAGGGGGCGACGTTGCCGAGTCATAGCATAAACAGAATCAAATATAATTGTATTCAATGTGAATACACTGTGATACCATGAGTTTTAACTTCTATATGTAAACAGAATCAAATATACTTGTATTCATTGTGAATACACTGTGATACCATAAGTTTTTACTTCTATATGTAAACAGGATCAAATATACTTGTATTCAATGTGAATACACTGTTATATTATGAGTTTATACTTCTACATGTAAATAGAATCAAATATACTTGTATTCAATGTGAATACACTGTTATATTATTACTTTATACTTCTACATGTAAACAGAATCAAATATACTTGTATTCAATATGAATACACTGTGATACCATAAATTTTAACTTCTATATGTAAACAGGATCAAATATACTTGTATTCAATGTGAATACACTGTTATATTATGAGTTTATACTTCTACATGTAAACAGAATCAAATATACTTGTATTCAATGTGAATACACTGTTATATTATGAGTTTATACTTCTACGTGTAAATAGAATCAAATATACTTGTATTCAATGTGAATACACTGTTATATTATTACTTTATACTTCTACATGTAAGCAGAATCAAATATAATTGTATTCAAAGTGAATACACTGTTATATTATTACTTTATACTTCTACATGTAAACAGAATCAAATATACTTGTATTCAATGTGAATACACTGTGATACCATGAGTTTTTACTTCTATATGTAAACAGGATCAAATATACTTGTATTTAATGTGAAAACACTGTGATTCCATGAGTTTATACTTCTACATGTAAACAGAATCAAATATACTTGTATTCAATGTGAATACACTGTTATATTATGAGTTTATACTTCTACATGTAAATAGAATCAAATATACTTGTATTCAATGTGAATACACTGTTATATTATTACTTTATACTTCTACATGTAAACAGAATCAAATATACTTGTATTCAATGTGAATACACTGTGATACCATGAGTTTTTACTTCTATATGTAAACAGGATCATATATACTTGTATTCAATGTGAATACACTGTTATATTATGAGTTTATACTTCTACATGTAAACAGAATCAAATACACTTGTATTCAATGTGAATACATCTTTATATTATGAGTTTATACTTCTACATGTAAACAGAATCAAATATACTTGTATTCAATATGAATACACTGTTATATTATGAGTTTATACTTCTACATGTAAACAGAATCAAATATACTTGTATTCAATGTGAATACACTGTTATATTATGAGTTTATACTTCTACATATACACAGAATCAATTATACTTGTATTCAATGTGAATACACTGTGATACCATGAGTTTTAACTTCTATATGTAAACAGGATTAAATATACTTGTATTCAATGTGAATACACTGTGAAACCATGAGTTTTTACTTCTATATGTAAACAGGATAAAATATACTTGTATTCAATGTGAATACACTGTTATATTATGAGTTTATACTTCTGCATGTAAACAGAATCAAATATACTTGTATTCAATGTGAATACACTGTTATATTATGAGTTTATACTTCTACATGTAAACAGAATCAAATATACTTGTATTCAATGTGAATACACTGTTATATTATGAGTTTATACTTCTACATGTAAACAGAATCAAATATACTTGTATTCAATGTGAATACACTGTTATATTATGAGTGTATACTTCTACTTGTAAAGAGAATCAAATATACTTGTATTCAATGTAAATACACTGTGATACCATGAGTTTTTACTTCTATATATAAATAATATAAAATATACTTGTATTCAATGCGAATACACTGTGATACCATGAGTTTTTACTTCTATATGTAAACAGGATAAAATATACTTGTATTCAATGTGAATACACTGTTATATTATGAGTTTATACTTCTACATGACAACAGAATAAAATATACTTGTGTTCAATGTGAATACACTGTTTTATTAGTAGTTTATACTTCTACATGTAAACAGAATCACTTATACTTCAATATTTATCTTATAATTCAATGTGAATACACTGTGATACCATGAGTTTAAACTTCTATATGTAAACAGCATCAAATATACTTGTATTCAATGTGAAAACACTGTGATACCATGAGTTTTTACTTCTTTATGTAAAAAGGATCAAATATACTTGTATTCAATGTGAATACACTGTTATATTATGAGTTTATACTTCTACATGTAAACAGAATCAAATATAATTGTATTCAATGTGAATACACTGTTATATTATGAGTTTATACTTCTACATGTAAACAGAATCAAATATACTTGTGTTCAAAGTGAATACACTGTTATATTATGAGTTTATACTTCTACATGTAAACAGAATCAAATATACTTGTATTCAATGTGAATACACTGTGATACCATGAGTTTTTACTTCTATATGTAAAAAGGATCATATATACTTGTATTCAATGTGAATACACTGTTATATTATGAGTTTATACTTCTACATGTAAACAGAATCAAATACACTTGTATTCAATGTGAATACATCTTTATATTATGAGTTTATACTTCTACATGTAAACAGAATCAAATATACTTGTATTCAATATGAATACACTGTTATATTATGAGTTTATACTTCTACATGTAAACAGAATCAAATATACTTGTATTCAATGTGAATACACTGTTATATTATGAGTTTATACTTCTACATATACACAGAATCAATTATACTTGTATTCAATGTGAATACACTGTGATACCATGAGTTTTAACTTCTATATGTAAACAGGATTAAATATACTTGTATTCAATGTGAATACACTGTGAAACCATGAGTTTTTACTTCTATATGTAAACAGGATAAAATATACTTGTATTCAATGTGAATACACTGTTATATTATGAGTTTATACTTCTGCATGTAAACAGAATCAAATATACTTGTATTCAATGTGAATACACTGTTATATTATGAGTTTATACTTCTACATGTAAACAGAATCAAATATACTTGTATTCAATGTGAATACACTGTTATATTATGAGTTTATACTTCTACATGTAAACAGAATCAAATATACTTGTATTCAATGTGAATACACTGTTATATTATGAGTGTATACTTCTACTTGTAAAGAGAATCAAATATACTTGTATTCAATGTAAATACACTGTGATACCATGAGTTTTTACTTCTATATATAAATAATATAAAATATACTTGTATTCAATGCGAATACACTGTGATACCATGAGTTTTTACTTCTATATGTAAACAGGATAAAATATACTTGTATTCAATGTGAATACACTGTTATATTATGAGTTTATACTTCTACATGACAACAGAATAAAATATACTTGTGTTCAATGTGAATACACTGTTTTATTAGTAGTTTATACTTCTACATGTAAACAGAATCACTTATACTTCAATATTTATCTTATAATTCAATGTGAATACACTGTGATACCATGAGTTTAAACTTCTATATGTAAACAGCATCAAATATACTTGTATTCAATGTGAAAACACTGTGATACCATGAGTTTTTACTTCTTTATGTAAAAAGGATCAAATATACTTGTATTCAATGTGAATACACTGTTATATTATGAGTTTATACTTCTACATGTAAACAGAATCAAATATAATTGTATTCAATGTGAATACACTGTTATATTATGAGTTTATACTTCTACATGTAAACAGAATCAAATATACTTGTGTTCAAAGTGAATACACTGTTATATTATGAGTTTATACTTCTACATGTAAACAGAATCAAATATACTTGTATTCAATGTGAATACACTGTGATACCATGAGTTTTTACTTCTATATGTAAAATAATCATAAAATATACTGTATCAAGGAAACACAATTACAAAAAAAAACTAAAGGATAACTCACATGTAAACAGAATCAAATATACTTGTATCAATGGAATACACGTTATAAGAGTTATACTCACATGAAAAAACAAATATACTTGTATTCAATGTGAATACACTGTGATACCATGAGTTTTAACTTCTATATGTAAACAGATCAAATAACGATCAAAAACAATATATACACAAAAAAAAAAACTATTCAAGGAAACACTTTATATATGAGTTTATACTTCACAAACAGAATCAAATATACTTGTATTCAATGTGAATACACTTTATAATGAGTTTATACTTCACATGTAAACAGAACAAATATACTGTATCAAGGAATACACTGTTATATTGATTATTCTACAAAAAGAACAAATAACTATCAAATACACTATTTTTATTCAATGTAAACAGAATCAAATATACTTGTATTCAAATTTTCAATGTGAATACACTGTATATATGAGTTTATACTTCACAAAACAAAAAAATCAATAACAATACATATTTATACTTTACTAAACAATCAAATATACTTGTATTCAATGTGAATACACTGTTATACAGAGTTTATCACATGAAACAGAATCAAATATACTGTATTCAATGAAACACGTATATATAGTTTATACTCTAATGTAAAAATTATTCAATGTGAATACACTGTGATACCATGAATTTTTACTTCTATATGTAAATAAGAATAAATATACTTGTATTCAATGTGAATACACTGTTATATTATGAGTTTATACTTCTACATGTAAACAGAATCAAATATACTTGTATTCAATGTGAATACACTGTTATATTATGAGTTTATACTTCTACATGTAAACAGAATCAAATATACTTGTATTCAATGTGAATACACTGTGATACCATGAGTTTTAACTTCTATATGTAAACAGGATCAAATATACTTGTATTCAATGTGAATACACTGTTATATTATGAGTTTATGCTTCGACATGTAAACAAAATCAAATATACTTGTATTCAATGTGAATACACTTTTATATTATGAGTTTATACTTCTACATGTAAACAGAATCAAATATACTTGTATTCAATGTGAATACACTGTTATATTATGAGTTTATACTTCTACATGTAAACAGAATCAAATATACTTGTATTCAATGTGAATACACTGTTATATTATGAGTTTATGCTTCTACGTGTAAACAGAATCAAATATACTTGTATTCAATGTGAATACACTGTGATACCATGAGTTTTAACTTCTATATGTAAACAGGATCAAATATACTTGTATTCAATGTGAATACACTGTTATATTATGAGTTTATGCTTCGACATGTAAACAAAATCAAATATACTTGTATTTAATGTGAATACACTGTTATATTATGAGTTTATACTTCTACATGTAAACAGAATCAAATATACTTGTATTCAATGTGAATACACTGTTATATTATGAGTTTATACTTCTACATGTAAACAGAATCAAATATACTTGTATTCAATGTGAATACACTGTTATATTATGATGTTTATACTTCTACGTTAGTAAACAGAATCAAATATACTTGTATTCAATGTGAATACACTGTGATACCATGAGTTTTAACTTCTATATGTAAACAGGATCAAATATACTTGTATTCAATGTGAATACACTGTTATATTATGAGTTTATGCTTCGACATGTAAACAAAATCAAATATACTTGTATTCAATGTGAATACACTGTTATATTATGAGTTTATACTTCTACATGTAAACAGAATCAAATATACTTGTATTCAATGTGAATACACTGTGATACCATGAGTTTTAACTTCTGTATGTAAATAGGATCAAATATACTTGTATTCAATGTGAATACACTGTTATATTATGAGTTTATACTTCTACATGTAAACAGAATCAAATATACTTGTATTCAATGTGAATACACTGTTATATTATGAGTTCATACTTCTACGTGTAAACAGAATCAAATATACTTGTATTCAATGTGAATACACTGTGATACCATGAGTTTTAACTTCTATATGTAAACAGGATCAAATATACTTGTATTCAATGTGAATACACTGTTATATTATGAGTTTATGCTTCGACATGTAAACAAAATCAAATATACTTGTATTCAATGTGAATACACTTTTATATTATGAGTTTATACTTCTACATGTAAACAGAATCAAATATACTTGTATTCAATGTGAATACACTGTTATATTATGAGTTTATACTTCTACATGTAAACAGAATCAAATATACTTGTATTCAATGTGAATACACTGTTATATTATGAGTTTATGCTTCTACGTGTAAACAGAATCAAATATACTTGTATTCAATGTGAATACACTGTGATACCATGAATTTTAACTTCTATATGTAAACAGGATCAAATATACTTGTATTCAATGTGAATACACTGTTATATTATGAGTTTATGCTTCGACATGTAAACAAAATCAAATATACTTGTATTTAATGTGAATACACTGTTATATTATGAGTTTATACTTCTACATGTAAACAGAATCAAATATACTTGTATTCAATGTGAATACACTGTTATATTATGAGTTTATACTTCTACATGTAAACAGAATCAAATATACTTGTATTCAATGTGAATGCACTGTTATATTATGAGTTTATACTTCTACGTGTAAACAGAATCAAATATACTTGTATTCAATGTGAATACACTGTGATACCATGAGTTTTAACTTCTATATGTAAACAGGATCAAATATACTTGTATTCAATGTGAATACACTGTTATATTATGAGTTTATGCTTCGACATGTAAACAAAATCAAATATACTTGTATTCAATGTGAATACACTGTGATACCATAAGTTTTTACTTCTATATGTAAATAATATAAAATATACTTGTATTCAATGTGAATACACTGTGATACCATGAATTTTTACTTCTATATGTAAATTATATAAAATATACTTGTATTCAATGTGAATACACTTTGATACCTTGAGTTTTAACTTCTATATGTAAACAGGATCAAATATGCTTGTATTCAATGTGAATACACTGTTATATTATGAGTTTATACTTCTACATGTAAACAGAATCAAATATACTTGTATTCAATGTGAATACACTGTTATATTATGAGTTTATACTTCTACATGTAAACAGAATCAAATATACTTGTATTCAATGTGAATACACTGTTATATTATGAGTTTATACTTCTACGTGTAAACAGAATCAAATATACTTGTATTCAATGTGAATACACTGTGATACCATGAGTTTTAACTTCTATATGTAAACAGGATCAAAAATACTTGTATTCAATGTGAATACACTGTTATATTATGAGTTTATGCTTCGACATGTAAACAAAATCAAATATACTTGTATTCAATGTGAATACACTGTTATATTATGAGTTTATACTTCTACATGTAAACAGAATCAAATATACTTGTATTCAATGTGAATACACTGTTATATTATGAGTTTATACTTCTACATGTAAACAGAATCAAATATACTTGTATTCAATGTAAATACCCTGTGATACCATGAGTTTTAACTTCTATATGTAAACAGGATCAAATATACTTGTATTCAATGTGAATACTTTGTTATATTATGAGTTTATACTTCTACATGGAAACAGAATCAAATATACGTGTATTCAATGTGAATACACTGTTATATTATGAGTTTATACTTCTACATGTATTCAGAATCAAATATCCTTGTATTCAATGTGAATACACTGTGATACCATGAGTTTTAACTTCTAAATGTAAACAGGATCCAATATACTTGTATTCAATGTGAATACACTGTTATATTATGAGTTTATACTTCTACATGTAAACAGAATCAAATATACTTGTATTCAATGTGAATACACTGTTTGTTGCAAACTAGGAACCTTCTTATCCCTTCCTTCTATTGTTCCCCCTCCCTCTCGCTTCGCCCCCAGGCGCAGGTGAGAGAGATGTGAGAGGGCCGGGAGTCGAGGCTGAGAGAGAACTAGTAGAGATAGTCAGAAAGAGAACGAGAGAATATTCGCGAGAGTAAAGCGCGAGAGCAATTGCAGTTGTGTTCTGTCCGTTCCGAGAAGTAACAAATACAGTTGGTCCAGGTTCCGACCTAATTTGAATGCTGCGTCGTTTTCTATTTGTATACACTGTTATATTATGAGTTTATACTTCTACATGTAAACAGAATCAAATATACTTGTATTCAATGTGAATACACTGTTATATTATGAGTTTATTCTTCTACATGTAAACAGAATCAAATATACTTGTATTCAATGTGAATACACTGTGATACCATGAGTTTTAACTTCTATATGTAAACAGGATCAAATATACTTGTATTCAATGTGAATACACTGTTATATTATGAGTTTATACTTCTACATGTAAACAGCATCAAATATACTTGTATTCAATGTGAATACACTGTGATACCATAAGTTTTAACTTCTACATGTAAACAGGATCAAATATACTTGTATTCAATGTGAATACACTGTTATATTATGAGTTTATGCTTCGACATGTAAACAAAATCAAATATACTTGTATTCAATGTGAATACACTTTTATATTATGAGTTTAAACTTCTACATGTAAACAGAATCAAATATACTTGTATTCAATGTGAATACACTGTTATATTATGAGTTCATACTTCTTCATGTAAACAGAATCAAATATACTTGTATTCAATGTGAATACACTGTGATACCATGAGTTTTAACTTCTATATGTAAACAGGATCAAATATACTTGTATTCAATGTGAATACACTGTTATATTATGAGTTTATGCTTCGACATGTAAACAAAATCAAATATACTTGTATTTAATGTGAATACACTGTTATATTATGAGTTTATACTTCTACATGTAAACAGAATCAAATATACTTGTATTCAATGTGAATACACTGTTATATTATGAGTTTATACTTCTACATGTAAACAGAATCAAATATACTTGTATTCAATGTGAATGCACTGTTATATTATGAGTTTATACTTCTACGTGTAAACAGAATCAAATATACTTGTATTCAATGTGAATACACTGTGATACCATGAGTTTTAACTTCCATATGTAAACAGGATCAAATATACTTGTATTCAATGTGAATACACTGTTATATTATGAGTTTATGCTTCGACATGTAAACAAAATCAAATATACTTGTATTCAATGTGAATACACTGTGATACCATAAGTTTTTACTTCTATATGTAAATAATATAAAATATACTTGTATTCAATGTGAATACACTGTGATACCATGAATTTTTACTTCTATATGTAAATTATATAAAATATACTTGTATTCAATGTGAATACACTTTGATACCTTGAGTTTTAACTTCTATATGTAAACAGGATCAAATATGCTTGTATTCAATGTAAATACACTGTTATATTATGAGTTTATACTTCTACATGTAAACAGAATCAAATATACTTGTATTCAATGTGAATACACTGTTATATTATGAGTTTATACTTCTACATGTAAACAGAATCAAATATACTTGTATTCAATGTGAATACACTGTTATATTATGAGTTTATACTTCTACGTGTAAACAGAATCAAATATACTTGTATTCAATGTGAATACACTGTGATACCATGAGTTTTAACTTCTATATGTAAACAGGATCAAATATACTTGTATTCAATGTGAATACACTGTTATATTATGAGTTTATGCTTCGACATGTAAACAAAATCAAATATACTTGTATTCAATGTGAATACACTGTTATATTATGAGTTTATACTTCTACATGTAAACAGAATCAAATATACTTGTATTCAATGTGAATACACTGTGATACCATGAGTTTTAACTTCTATATGTAAATAGGATCAAATATACTTGTATTCAATGTGAATACACTGTTATATTATGAGTTTATACTTCTACATGTAAACAGAATCAAATATACTTGTATTCAATGTGAATACACTGTTATATTATGAGTTCATACTTCTACGTGTAAACAGAATCAAATATACTTGTATTCAATGTGAATACACTGTGATACCATGAATTTTAACTTCTATATGTAAACAGGATCAAATATACTTGTATTCAATGTGAATACACTGTTATATTATGAGTTTGTGCTTCGACATGTAAACAAAATCAAATATACTTGTATTCAATGTGAATACACTGTTATATTATGAGTTTATACTTCTACATGTAAACAGAATCAAATATACTTGTATTCAATGTAAATACCCTGTGATACCATGAGTTTTAACTTCTATATGTAAACAGGATCAAATATACTTGTATTCAATGTGAATACTTTGTTATATTATGAGTTTATACTTCTACATGGAAACAGAATCAAATATACGTGTATTCAATGTGAATACACTGTTATATTATGAGTTTATACTTCTACATGTATTCAGAATCAAATATCCTTGTATTCAATGTGAATACACTGTGATACCATGAGTTTTAACTTCTAAATGTAAACAGGATCCAATATACTTGTATTCAATGTGAATACACTGTTATATTATGAGTTTATACTTCTACATGTAAACAGAATCAAATATACTTGTATTCAATGTGAATACACTGTTTGTTGCAAACTAGGCAACCTTCTTATCCCTTCCTTCTATTGTTCCCCCTCCCCTCTCGCTTCGCCCCCAGGCGACGAGGTGAGAGAGATGTGAGAGGGCCGGGAGTCGAGGCTGAGAGAGAGACTAGTAGAGATAGTCAGAAAGAGAACGAGAGAATATTCGCGAGAGTAAAGCGCGAGAGCAATTGCAGTTGTGTTCTGTCCGTTCCGAGAAGTAACAAATACAGTTGGTCCAGGTTCCGACCTAATTTGAATGCTGCGTCGTTTTCTATTTGTAACACTGTTATATTATGAGTTTATACTTCTACATGTAAACAGAATCAAATATACTTGTATTCAATGTGAATACACTGTTTGTTGCAAACTAGGCAACCTTCTTATCCCTTCCTTCTATTGTTCCCCCCTCCCCTCTCGCTTCGCCCCCAGGCGACGAGGTGAGAGAGATGTGAGAGGGCCGGGAGTCGAGGCTGAGAGAGAGACTAGTAGAGATAGTCAGAAAGAGAACGAGAGAATATTCGCGAGAGTAAAGCGCGAGAGCAATTGCAGTTGTGTTCTGTCCGTTCCGAGAAGTAACAAATACAGTTGGTCCAGGTTCCGACCTAATTTGAATGCTGCGTCGTTTTCTATTTGTAACACTGTTATATTATGAGTTTATACTTCTACATGTAAACAGAATCAAATATACTTGTATTCAATGTGAATACACTGTTATATTATGAGTTTATACTTCTACATGTAAACAGAATCAAATATACTTGTATTCAATGTAAATACCCTGTGATACCATGAGTTTTAACTTCTATATGTAAACAGGATCAAATATACTTGTATTCAATGTGAATACTTTGTTATATTATGAGTTTATACTTCTACATGGAAACAGAATCAAATATACGTGTATTCAATGTGAATACACTGTTATATTATGAGTTTATACTTCTACATGTATTCAGAATCAAATATCCTTGTATTCAATGTGAATACACTGTGATACCATGAGTTTTAACTTCTAAATGTAAACAGGATCCAATATACTTGTATTCAATGTGAATACACTGTTATATTATGAGTTTATACTTCTACATGTAAACAGAATCAAATATACTTGTATTCAATGTGAATACACTGTTTGTTGCAAACTAGGCAACCTTCTTATCCCTTCCTTCTATTGTTCCCCCTTCCCCTCTCGCTTCGCCCCCAGGCGACGAGGTGAGAGAGATGTGAGAGGGCCGGGAGTCGAGGCTGAGAGAGAGACTAGTAGAGATAGTCAGAAAGAGAACGAGAGAATATTCGCGAGAGTAAAGCGCGAGAGCAATTGCAGTTGTGTTCTGTCCGTTCCGAGAAGTAACAAATACAGTTGGTCCAGGTTCCGACCTAATTTGAATGCTGCGTCGTTTTCTATTTGTAACACTGTTATATTATGAGTTTATACTTCTACATGTAAACAGAATCAAATATACTTGTATTCAATGTGAATACACTGTTATATTATGAGTTTATTCTTCTACATGTAAACAGAATCAAATATACTTGTATTCAATGTGAATACACTGTGATACCATGAGTTTTAACTTCTATATGTAAACAGGATCAAATATACTTGTATTCAATGTGAATACACTGTTATATTATGAGTTTATACTTCTACATGTAAACAGCATCAAATATACTTGTATTCAATGTGAATACACTGTGATACCATAAGTTTTAACTTCTACATGTAAACAGGATCAAATATACTTGTATTCAATGTGAATACACTGTTATATTATGAGTTTATGCTTCGACATGTAAACAAAATCAAATATACTTGTATTCAATGTGAATACACTTTTATATTATGAGTTTAAACTTCTACATGTAAACAGAATCAAATATACTTGTATTCAATGTGAATACACTGTTATGTTATGAGTTCATACTTCTACATGTAAACAGAATCAAATATACTTGTATTCAATGTGAATACACTGTGATACCATGAGTTTTAACTTCTATATGTAAACAGGATCAAATATACTTGTATTCAATGTGAATACACTGTTATATTATGAGTTTATGCTTCGACATGTAAACAAAATCAAATATACTTGTATTTAATGTGAATACACTGTTATATTATGAGTTTATACTTCTACATGTAAACAGAATCAAATATACTTGTATTCAATGTGAATACACTGTTATATTATGAGTTTTAATACTTCTACATGTAAACAGAATCAAATATACTTGTATTCAATGTGAATGCACTGTTATATTATGAGTTTATACTTCTACGTGTAAACAGAATCAAATATACTTGTATTCAATGTGAATACACTGTGATACCATGAGTTTTAACTTCCATATGTAAACAGGATCAAATATACTTGTATTCAATGTGAATACACTGTTATATTATGAGTTTATGCTTCGACATGTAAACAAAATCAAATATACTTGTATTCAATGTGAATACACTGTGATACCATAAGTTTTTACTTCTATATGTAAATAATATAAAATATACTTGTATTCAATGTGAATACACTGTGATACCATGAATTTTTACTTCTATATGTAAATTATATAAAATATACTTGTATTCAATGTGAATACACTTTGATACCTTGAGTTTTAACTTCTATATGTAAACAGGATCAAATATGCTTGTATTCAATGTAAATACACTGTTATATTATGAGTTTATACTTCTACATGTAAACAGAATCAAATATACTTGTATTCAATGTGAATACACTGTTATATTATGAGTTTATACTTCTACATGTAAACAGAATCAAATATACTTGTATTCAATGTGAATACACTGTTATATTATGAGTTTATACTTCTACGTGTAAACAGAATCAAATATACTTGTATTCAATGTGAATACACTGTGATACCATGAGTTTTAACTTCTATATGTAAACAGGATCAAATATACTTGTATTCAATGTGAATACACTGTTATATTATGAGTTTATGCTTCGACATGTAAACAAAATCAAATATACTTGTATTCAATGTGAATACACTGTTATATTATGAGTTTATACTTCTACATGTAAACAGAATCAAATATACTTGTATTCAATGTGAATACACTGTGATACCATGAGTTTTAACTTCTATATGTAAATAGGATCAAATATACTTGTATTCAATGTGAATACACTGTTATATTATGAGTTTATACTTCTACATGTAAACAGAATCAAATATACTTGTATTCAATGTGAATACACTGTTATACTATGAGTTCATACTTCTACGTGTAAACAGAATCAAATATACTTGTATTCAATGTGAATACACTGTGATACCATGAATTTTAACTTCTATATGTAAACAGGATCAAATATACTTGTATTCAATGTGAATACACTGTTATATTATGAGTTTATGCTTCGACATGTAAACAAAATCAAATATACTTGTATTCAATGTGAATACACTTTTATATTATGAGTTTATACTTCTACATGTAAACAGAATCAAATATACTTGTATTCAATGTGAATACACTGTTATATTATGAGTTTATACTTCTACATGTAAACAGAATCAAATATACTTGTATTCAATGTGAATACACTGTTATATTATGAGTTTATGCTTCTACGTGTAAACAGAATCAAATATACTTGTATTCAATGTGAATACACTGTGATACCATGAATTTTAACTTCTATATGTAAACAGGATCAAATATACTTGTATTCAATGTGAATACACTGTTATATTATGAGTTTATGCTTCGACATGTAAACAAAATAAAATATACTTGTATTTAATGTGAATACACTGTTATATTATGAGTTTATACTTCTACATGTAAACAGAATCAAATATACTTGTATTCAATGTGAATACACTGTTATATTATGAGTTTATACTTCTACATGTAAACAGAATCAAATATACTTGTATTCAATGTGAATGCACTGTTATATTATGAGTTTATACTTCTACGTGTAAACAGAATCAAATATACTTGTATTCAATGTGAATACACTGTGATACCATGAGTTTTAACTTCTATATGTAAACAGGATCAAATATACTTGTATTCAATGTGAATACACTGTTATATTATGAGTTTATGCTTCGCCATGTAAACAAAATCAAATATACTTCTATTCAATGTGAATACACTGTGATACCATAAGTTTTTACTTCTATATGTAAATAATATAAAATATACTTGTATTCAATGTGAATACACTGTGATACCATGAATTTTTACTTCTATATGTAAATTATATAAAATATACTTGTATTCAATGTGAATACACTTTGATACCTTGAGTTTTAACTTCTATATGTAAACAGGATCAAATATGCTTGTATTCAATGTGAATACACTGTTATATTATGAGTTTATACTTCTACATGTAAACAGAATCAAATATACTTGTATTCAATGGGAATACACTGTTATATTATGAGTTTATACTTCTACATGTAAACAGAATCAAATATACTTGTATTCAATGTGAATACACTGTTATATTATGAGTTTATACTTCTACGTGTAAACAGAATCAAATATACTTGTATTCAATGTGAATACACTGTGATACCATGAGTTTTAACTTCTATATGTAAACAGGATCAAATATACTTGTATTCAATGTGAATACTTTGTTAAATTATGAGTTTATACTTCTACATGGAAACAGAATCAAATATACGTGTATTCAATGTGAATACACTGTTATATTATGAGTTTATACTTCTACATGTATTCAGAATCAAATATCCTTGTATTCAATGTGAATACACTGTGATACCATGAGTTTTAACTTCTAAATGTAAACAGGATCCAATATACTTGTATTCAATGTGAATACACTGTTATATTATGAGTTTATACTTCTACATGTAAACAGAATCAAATATACTTGTATTCAATGTGAATACACTGTTTGTTGCAAACTAGGCAACCTTCTTATCCCTTCCTTCTATTGTTCCCCCCTCCCCTCTCGCTTCGCCCCCAGGCGACGAGGTGAGAGAGAGGTGAGAGGGCCGGGAGTCGAGGCTGAGAGAGAGACTAGTAGAGATAGTCAGAAAGAGAACGAGAGAATATTCGCGAGAGTAAAGCGCGAGAGCAATTGCAGTTGTGTTCTGTCCGTTCCGAGAAGTAACAAATACAGTTGGTCCAGGTTCCGACCTAATTTGAATGCTGCGTCGTTTTCTATTTGTAACACTGTTATATTATGAGTTTATACTTCTACATGTAAACAGAATCAAATATACTTGTATTCAATGTGAATACAGTGTTATATTATGAGTTTATACTTCTACATGTAAACAGAATCAAATATACTTGTATTCAATGTGAATACACTGTGATACCATGAGTTTTTACTTCTACATGTAAACAGAATCAAATATACTTGTATTCAATGTGAATACACTGTGATACCATGAGTTTTAACTTCTATATGTAAACAGGATCAAATATACTTGTATTCAATGTGAATACACTGTTATATTATGAGTTTATACTTCTACATGTAAACAGAATCAAATATACTTGTATTCAATGTGAATACACTGTGATACCATAAGTTTTAACTTCTACATGTAAACAGGATCAAATATACTTGTATTCAATGTGAATACACTGTTATATTATGAGTTTATGCTTCGAATGTAAACAAAATCAAATAACTTGTATTCAATGGAATACACTTTTATATTATGAGTTTAAACTTCACATGTAAACAGAATCAAATATACTTGTATTCAATGTGAATACACTGTTATATTATGAGTTCATACTTCTTCATGTAAACAGAATCAAATATACTTGTATTCAATGTGAATACACTGTGATACCATGAGTTTTAACTTCTATATGTAAACAGGATCAAATATACTTGTATTCAATGTGAATACACTGTTATATTATGAGTTTATACTTCTATATGTAAACAGAATCAAATATACTTGTATTCAATGTGAATACACTGTTATATTATGAGTTTATACTTCTACATGTAAACAGAATCAAATATACTTGTATTCAATGTGAATACACTGTTATATTATGAGTTTATACTTCTACGTGTAAACAGAATCAAATATACTTGTATTCAATGTGAATACACTGTGATACCATGAGTTTTAACTTCTATATGTAAACAGGATCAAATATACTTGTATTCAATGTGAATACACTGTTATATTATGAGTTTATGCTTCGACATGTAAACAAAATCAAATATACTTGTATTCAATGTGAATACACTGTTATATTATGAGTTTATACTTCTACATGTAAACAGAATCAAATATACTTGTATTCAATGTGAATACACTGTGATACCATGAGTTTTAACTTCTATATGTAAATAGGATCAAATATACTTGTATTCAATGTGAATACACTGTTATATTATGAGTTTATACTTCTACATGTAAACAGAATCAAATATACTTGTATTCAATGTGAATACACTGTTATATTATGAGTTCATACTTCTACGTGTAAACAGAATCAAATATACTTGTATTCAATGTGAATACACTGTGATACCATGAGTTTTAACTTCTATATGTAAACAGGATCAAATATACTTGTATTCAATGTGAATACACTGTTATATTATGAGTTTATGCTTCGACATGTAAACAAAATCAAATATACTTGTATTCAATGTGAATACACTTTTATATTATGAGTTTATACTTCTACATGTAAACAGAATCAAATATACTTGTATTCAATGTGAATACACTGTTATATTATGAGTTTATACTTCTACATTTAAACAGAATCAAATATACTTGTATTCAATGTGAATACACTGTTATATTATGAGTTTATGCTTCTACGTGTAAACAGAATCAAATATACTTGTATTCAATGTGAATACACTGTGATACCATGAATTTTAACTTCTATATGTAAACAGGATCAAATATACTTGTATTCAATGTGAATACACTGTTATATTATGAGTTTATGCTTCGACATGTAAACAAAATAAAATATACTTGTATTTAATGTGAATACACTGTTATATTATGAGTTTATACTTCTACATGTAAACAGAATCAAATATACTTGTATTCAATGTGAATACACTGTTATATTATGAGTTTATACTTCTACATGTAAACAGAATCAAATATACTTGTATTCAATGTGAATGCACTGTTATATTATGAGTTTATACTTCTACGTGTAAACAGAATCAAATATACTTGTATTCAATGTGAATACACTGTGATACCATGAGTTTTAACTTCTATATGTAAATAGGATCAAATATACTTGTATTCAATGTGAATACACTGTTATATTATGAGTTTATACTTCTACATGTAAACAGAATCAAATATACTTGTATTCAATGTGAATACACTGTTATATTATGAGTTCATACTTCTACGTGTAAACAGAATCAAATATACTTGTATTCAATGTGAATACACTGTGATACCATGAGTTTTAACTTCTATATGTAAACAGGATCAAATATACTTGTATTCAATGTGAATACACTGTTATATTATGAGTTTATGCTTCGACATGTAAACAAAATCAAATATACTTGTATTCAATGTGAATACACTTTTATATTATGAGTTTATACTTCTACATGTAAACAAAATAAAATATACTTGTATTTAATGTGAATACACTGTTATATTATGAGTTTATACTTCTACATGTAAACAGAATCAAATATACTTGTATTCAATGTGAATACACTGTTATATTATGAGTTTATACTTGTACATGTAAACAGAATCAAATATACTTGTATTCAATGTGAATGCACTGTTATATTATGAGTTTATACTTCTACGTGTAAACAGAATCAAATATACTTGAATTCAATGTGAATACACTGTGATACCATGAGTTTTAACTTCTATATGTAAACAGGATCAAATATACTTGTATTCAATGTGAATACACTGTTATATTATGAGTTTATGCTTCGACATGTAAACAAAATCAAATATACTTGTACTCAATGTGAATACCCTGTGATACCATAAGTTTTTACTTCTATATGTAAATAATATAAAATATACTTGTATTCAATGTGAATACACTGTGATACCATGAATTTTTACTTCTATATGTAAATTATATAAAATATACTTGTATTCAATGTGAATACACTTTGATACCTTGAGTTTTAACTTCTATATGTAAACAGGATCAAATATGCTTGTATTCAATGTGAATACACTGTTATATTATGAGTTTATACTTCTACATGTAAACAGAATCAAATATACTTGTATTCAATGGGAATACACTGTTATATTATGAGTTTATACTTCTACATGTAAACAGAATCAAATATACTTGTATTCAATGTGAATACACTGTTATATTATGAGTTTATACTTCTACGTGTAAACAGAATCAAATATACTTGTATTCAATGTGAATACACTGTTATATTATGAGTTTATGCTTCGACATGTAAACAAAATCGAATATACTTGTATTCAATGTGAATACACTGTTAGATTATGAGTTTATACTTCTACATGTAAACAGAATCAAATATACTTGTATTCAATGTGAATACACTGTTATATTATGAGTTTATACTTCTACATGTAAACAGAATCAAATATACTTGTATTCAATGTGAATACACTGTGATACCATGAGTTTTAACTTCTATATGTAAACAGGATCAAATATACTTGTATTCAATGTGAATACTTTGTTATATTATGAGTTTATACTTCTACATGGAAACAGAATCAAATATACGTGTATTCAATGTGAATACACTGTTATATTATGAGTTTATACTTCTACATGTATTCAGAATCAAATATCCTTGTATTCAATGTTAATACACTGTGATACCATGAGTTTTAACTTCTAAATGTAAACAGGATCCAATATACTTGTATTCAATGTGAATACACTGTTATATTATGAGTTTATACTTCTACATGTAAACAGAATCAAATATACTTGTATTCAATGTGAATACACTGTTTGTTGCAAACTAGGCAACCTTCTTATCCCTTCCTTCTATTGTTCCCCCTTCCCCTCTCGCTTCGCCCCCAGGCGACGAGGTGAGAGAGAGGTGAGAGGGCCGGGAGTCGAGGCTGAGAGAGAGACTAGTAGAGATAGTCAGAAAGAGAACGAGAGAATATTCGCGAGAGTGAAGCGCGAGAGCAATTGCAGTTGTGTTCTGTCCGTTCCGAGAAGTAACAAATACAGTTGGTCCAGGTTCCGACCTAATTTGAATGCTGCGTCGTTTTCTATTTGTAACACTGTTATATTATGAGTTTATACTTCTACATGTAAACAGAATCAAATATACTTGTATTCAATGTGAATACACTGTGATACCATGAGTTTTTACTTCTATATATAAATAATATAAAATATACTTGTATTCAATGTGAATACACTTTGATACCATGAGTTTTTACTTCTATATGTAAACAGGATCAAATATACTTGTATTCAATGTGAATAAACTTTTATATTATGAGTTTATACTCCTACATGTTAAAAGAATCAAATATACTTGTATTCAATGTGAATACAATGTTATATTATGAATTTATACTTCTACATGTAAACAGAATCAAATATACTTGTATTCAATGTGAATACACTGTGATACCATGAGTTTTAACTTCTATACGTAAACAGGATTAAATATACTTGTATTCAATGTGAATACACTGTTATATTATGAGTTTATACTTCTACATGTAAACAGAATCAAATATACTTGTATTCAATGTGAATACACTGTGATACCATGAGTTTTAACTTCTATATGTAAAAAGGATTAAATATACTTGTATTCAATGTGAATACACTGTTGTATTATGAGTTTATTCTTCTACATGTAAACAGGATCAAATATACTTGTATTCAATGTGAATACACTGTTATATTATGAGTTTATACTTCTACATGTAAACAGAATCAAATATACTTGTATTCAATGTGAATACACTGTTAGATTATGAGTTTATACTTCTACATGTAAACAGAATCAAATATACTTGTATTCAATGAGAATAGACTGTGATACCATGAGTTTTTACTTCTATATATAAATAATATAAAGTAAATACTTTTCTTTGCAGTGAATGGTTAGTAAACCATTAAATAATCATATACGAAGTATAAGATTATATCTGGCAGCAGTGTGTACACACTGCTGCAGACGAACTATTCACAAGCAACGCCTAGCGAACGAAGCACGTTACTTAGAAAAAGTCGAGATTTTCCGTAGTAAAATTAAGAAAACCCATAGTTTTTCAACAGTAAATACTTTTTGAATTGACAAGTGAACGACATAGATCATCATGGCAGTTAATTTTTTTCCGGATGACTGGGAATCGATTTCAAAAGAAGAATTGTCATCTGCCAGATCGAGGCTGGCAGGATTCATTGAAGCCGTTCCGGATAAGAACAGGGAACTAAGAGAGGTATAATACATTTCAAAAGGCAATAAAAGATTACAAATAAGGATAAAAATGGCTATCGTATGTGGTGTGTGTAGTGTGACATATTGGTCAAAGACTGAACATAAAAAGTTTTACGAGGCTGCATGTTAAGAGTCATGAACTTCTCAATGACTATTGAACGAGCTACAAACAAAATGACTGCAATGAACTCATCTTTGAGGACTGTCGTTTGTTGGCAAGATTTCATATATTTATTTTAAGGTGAGAGAGCTGTTTTCATCCTTGACGTGTCATTATCCAGTCACAGACACTCACTTGCAATTAGATTTTTGCAGTGGTCAGAACTTACAATCGCAAGTCGTGTGTATCAGTCACAGACTTACATTTGAGTGGTGTGTAGACAGTCACACACTCATGATTAGAATTTGCACATTTGTCACAACCTACAATTTAGTCGTGTGTATCAGTACTATACTGTATCACAGACTTACACCTGAGTGGTGTGTAGACAGTCACACACTCATGATTAGAATTTGTATATTTGTCACAACCTACAATTTAGTCGCGTGTATCAGTCACAGACTAACACCTGAGTGGTGTGTAAACAGTCACACACACACGAATTGGTTTGTGTTCATCGGTCAAAATTTTCAACCAAGTCGTATGTATAAATAACCGACTTAAAGCCGAGTGGTGTGTAGACAGTCACACACTCAGAAAAAGGCTTGTGTAGTAGTCACAGACTCAAAATGTGGATGGTGTGAAAGCTACACATCTAATAACAGGTCATGCCTAACTTATTAAAGAACAATTTACTCCTTTAAGAAAAAATGTGGTCTATTGGAAAGAAAATAATGGTCCACCGTTTTCTCTTGACTTCATTAGCAATTGGAAGCATTAGAGAAAATTATGATGTCCACTCAAAATGGAATACTTGGATCACTAAGATTGATTGCTACGATGGAACAAGGAACCAATAAGACTGCAGCAAAAGATGTCCTGGACGAGTTCAGAAAGGCCCATGAGCTTATGCGCCAACGGCTCTTCATTCTCACAATTTGGCGCAAATTCGATTATGCCACTGCTGACAAAGTTGCCAGAAGAAAGGCTGGGGAATACTTGGATGCTGATCTCGCTAAAGTCTTGGAGGAAAGAGACAAGAGGGAAATAAAACGTGAACGGGAGAAAGATAAGGACAGATCACGTGGCCAAGGAAAACGTTTCAGAGGCAACCACTCATATCAGGTCGATTTTGGAGTTGGACCTTCAAATCCCAGGGGCTACCACGGGCACGGCGTACAAGCTTAAAGAGGTGGTCGAGGTGGATCCACTCGAGGTGGAGGACAAGCTCCAACGACCGAACGCAGATGTTATGTTTGTCAGTCATTGGAACATTTTTCCAGGAATTGCCCCGACAGAAAGTAACGATTGTTTGATTAATTCAATACAATGGCCATACGATTTGTAATGTGCAAGACTAAATGGAGACTATTTGTCTTTACTTATAAATTATTTGAAAACTTTCAGAGAATCAACTGAGGCTAACAAACCAGATTTGATACAAGTGTCCCTTTCGACAAAGATCACACAGGACAATAATGTCACTGAACAGTCCAACATTAACGACGATCATACAGAATTTATCCCTGGATCAATTCATCAGGAAAAGGTTCGAGAATTCTGGATTAAAGAACTAAAAGCCGGCGACTGGGTTTTGAATGTACTGGAAGAAGGTTACATCATTCCATTCACGAAGGCTCCAGCTGCCTACGAAGAACCCAACAATGCTTCAGCCAATAAAGATCCGGTTTTTGTCCACCAAGCAGTAACAGAACTTGCAACATTGGGAATCATCCAATTCACGAAGGAAAAACCTCTTTGCGTCTCTCCATTAACAGTGTCTCATAAAAGAGGAAGAGACGGATCGATAAAGAAGAGATTGTGTTGGGACGGCTCAAGATGCGTCAACTTGTGCCTACAAGAACAAACGGTCACACTCTCACATTTCCAAAAGGCTTTGGAACTAACGAGACCAAAAGATTTCCAAGTGATATATGACCTGAAGTCAGCATACCACCATATTAAGATCCACCGGTCGCAAACGAAATATTTGGGAGCAGCCATTCGGACACCAGAGGGCACTACCATATATTTTACTTTTCTGTTTCTTCCGTTCGGGTTGTCATCAGCAGTCCACTGCATCACAAAACTGTTCAAACCAATCAATGCATACCTTCACAACAAAGGTATCAGACACTCAATTTATCTGGACGATGGAAGAATTACGTCTGACACGAAATGTCAAGCCGAGAAGGATCGCTCGATAGTTTACGACATCCTAAAAAAGTCTGGGTGGATCATTGAAAAGAAGAAATCTGACCAAGAAAATGATGCTAGCCAATGCAAGGAATATCTTGGTTTCATCATTGACACTGATAGTATGACCGTACGCCTGAGTGAGGCCAAAAAACAGCACACTATTCAACAAGTTCTGAAAACGATCGCTTATGGTCCAAAGCCAATTCTGGCAAAAGAATTAGCTGGAACTCTAGGAAAAATGGTCTCAACAGAACCAGCACTAGGACCAGTAGTCATTATGGCGGCAAGAGCCGCTTACATAGAACTAGATGCGGCAGCACAAGGAAGAGGATGGAGCACTTTTCTAACAATGAGCACGGAATCACTGAACGGACTTAATTTTTTTGTAGAAAACTTTTCTGATTTTGACAATTCTTTAATTCGATCAGCTGCAACAGAAATATCTGTTTTATCGATAATTGGACCACCCAGCTCTTTTATGAAATCGAGTTTTGTGTCAAACCATGCACGAACGCAAGAAGAGAAGATTTGGGCAAGTGATGCCTCTGGATTTGCCACATGTGCTTACTCGATCAAAGGAGAGAAACTTTACTATAGAGGATTGCTAAACGAGGACGAAAAAAGACTATCATCTGGTCATAGAGAACTTCTCGCAGTGAGAAAAACCCTGGAATATTACCAACATACAGGGGCGACCAACAACAAAGCCACCAACATTTACTGGCTCACCGACAGCCAAAATTTGACCACTTTCTTAACGAAAGGGTCTGGAAAGAGACATATTCAAAAGGAAATCTTCGAAGTCATGGTCCTCTGCAAGAAACTTAGTTTGAAAATAATACCGATCCACCTTTTACGAGACGACCCGCGCATCAAGTTGGCAGATGACGGTTCAAAAACAACAGACACGGATGACTGGCAAATAGACGACGAAACATTCCAAAAGAGCAATCGGAGATTCAATTTTACAATCGACATGTTTGCTTCTGATCGCAATAGAAAATGCGAAAGATTTTTTTCAAATTTTTACTGCAAGGGAACAACTGGCATTGACGCATTTTCGCATTCATGGGACGGGGAGATTGCTTGGATTTGTCCGCCAATACGAGAGGTTATCAAAGTCACCAGGAAACTGAAAACGTCGAAAACAACCGGAATCTTATTTATTCCGGAATGGAGGACCGCCGATTATTGGACCGAAATATTTGACAGAGAGGGACGGCTGTTATGGCCTTTCAAAAACGTCGAGACACGCATACCATTTATCATTCAGGGCACATTAAATCATCGATCACCTCTCACTGGGCGAGTCAAATTCAATTTCCTAGAGATCACTTTCAATTCTAACTAAAATCACGATGCAAAGTCAAACTGCTTTTTCTCACACAAATACAAGAAATTCAAATCAATCTGACCCAGTTGGACTCAAGTTTATGTACCACAACTTCATTTTTGACCTTCACAAGTATACATGCTACAATAATTATTATTACTGAGAAATTTTGTTTTGTAATAGTTGGGACATAGAAATGCGACTTGAGAGGGACAGGTCAACGTATTTTGACGGCATTACATCTGAACGCCATCCACCCAAACGCTTTAATTGGCTTTCAGTCGCACCATGGGCGGCTGCCGCAGTGGCACCGCCTCTTTTTCCGGAATGTTCGCCGTAAAGTTTAGGATCACAACCCAACGATTGCAACAGTTTTTTCAAATCAGAAAGGGCGCTACTGTAAGGTACAGGCTTAACAGGGTTGGGAACATTTTTAGCAGTACACAAAGGGACCAAACAACCAGAGTAGGAGGGGCCCAAGAACTGAAAATAGTTGAGAGTGAGTTTCACTGGACAAATTTCTTTATTTATATTAGAAGCGACAATTCTCTCACTTCCTTCAGAATACTGGTCGTTTTTGCCACCTTGAAATAAAATTTGAAGATGAGGAGATGGACTTGATTTATAGATGACATCTTTTCTCTGAAGTTTAACGATATCGCTAAAACGGCCAAGTGTATGATACTCCATCGAAACTCTCCAAATTGTCCTCCAAAGGACAAGTGAGGCACGTAGGCCATCTCTTCCATTTACTGATTTTTGATGATTTGATTTGATGAAAGTACATCTTGGACAAAATGTCTTCAGTTATAGGTGACTTGGGCGCACGCATTTGAGGGTGCTCATTCCGGAAACCACGGCAGAGAAGAGATATTGTTTCGTGAACGGTAGGTGATGGCAACATTCGGACACGATACTCATGCGCGATCGCAGAACTCAACATAACTACTTTAGAATACGATCCGTCTCGTAGCATTACCAGAGAAAGACAGGCAGCCAATTGTTTATGATCTGCCCCAAATTCCGGTATTCCATTCTCTTGACAAAAAGCAGCCCAAATTTCATAGACACGATTGTACTAAATAAAAAAAAAAACATAAAATAAAATAAAATAAAATAAAATAAAATAAACATAGGAATGTTATAAACAAACGTGACGTGACGGATGCTACATGTAATAGTACCTGCTGTTTAGTTGAATCCCTCACCGATTTTGAAAGATAATATTGAGAAATGTCCAAACCAGCGGACAAACTGGATTCGTATTCAAGTGCAACAACATCAGAAGATGAACAGGATTCAGAAATTGGATCATCCATTTAAAAAAAAAAATAAATACGATTCGGTGAAATACTGACAGACGAGTGTTTACTACAGCAGACGAAAAATTCAGCTAATCAAATTAATTCCATCGCTTACCACGTTTAGTTCAGAGAAACGGGGGCGTGACCACCAATCGAGTGG
This sequence comes from Daphnia magna, assembly GCF_020631705.1. Taxonomy (NCBI): domain Eukaryota; kingdom Metazoa; phylum Arthropoda; class Branchiopoda; order Diplostraca; family Daphniidae; genus Daphnia; species Daphnia magna. The sequence continues at coordinate 18,747 of NW_025533178.1, read as the reverse complement.
TCACCGCTTGCTTGAAACCTATTTATCTGAGAAGAGAAATAGTTTTCAATTACAATGCGATTGTAATTTTGTAAATTACAATGCGATTGTAATTACATTATGTTAGTGAACGTAATAGAAAAGTATACTTTTCATAAGTGTAATCACTATTGAAAAGTAAATACTTTTCTTTGCAGTGAATGGTTAGTAAACCATTAAATAATCATATACGAAGTATAAGATTATATCTAGCAGCAGTGTGTACACACTGCTGCAGACGAACTATTCACAAGCAACGCCTAGCGAACGAAGCACGTTATTTCCCACCCACCCACCCAATTAGTGCTTCTAGGCGTTTTTGATCGTTGCTAGGGCAGAGAAACGGGGGCGTGACCACCAATCGGGTGGTCACCGCTTGCTTGAAACCTATTTATCTGACAAGAGAAATAGTTTTCAATTACAATGCGATTGTAATTTTGTAAATTACAATGCGATTGTAATTACATTACGTTAGTGAACGTAATAGAAAAGTATACTTTTCATAAGTGTAATCACTATTGAAAAATATACTTGTATTCAATGTGAATACACTGTGATACCATGAGTTTTTACTTCTATATGTAAACAGGATCAAATATACTTGTATTCAATGTGAATACACTGTTACACTGTTATACCATGAGTTTTTACTTCTATATGTATACTGCATCAAATACACTTGTATTCAATGTAAATACACTGTTATACCACGAGTTTTTACTTCTATATGTATACTGCATCAAATATACTTGTATTCAATGTGAATACACTGTTATACCATGAGTTTTACTTCTATATGTAAAATGCATGGAATATACTTGTATTCAATGTGAATACAGTGTTATACCATGAGTTTTTACTTCTTTATGTAAACTGCATGGAATATACTTGTATTCAATGTGAATACACTGTTATACCATGAGTTTTTCCTTCTATATGTAAACTGCATGGAATATACTTGCATTCAATGTGAATACACTGTTATACCATGAGTTTTTACTTCTATATGTATACTGCATCAAATATACTTGTATTCAATGTGAATACACTGTTATACCATGAGTTTTTACTTCTATATGTATACTGCATCAAATATACTTGTATTCAATGTGAATACAGTGTTATACCATGAGTTTTTACTTCTATATGTATACTGCATCAAATATACTTGTATTGAATGTGAATACACTGTTATACCATGAGTTTTTACTTCTATATGTAAACTGCATGGAATATACTTGTATTCAATGTGAATACACTGTTATACCATGAGTTTTTACTTCTATATGTAAACTGCATGGAATATACTTGTATTCAATGTGAATACACTGTTATACCATGAGTTTTTACTTGAATATGTATACTGCATCAAATATACTTGTATTCAATGTGAATATACTGTTATACCATGAGTTTTAACTTCTTTATGTAAACTGCATGGACTATACTTGTATTAAATGTGAATACACTGTTATACCATGAGTTTCTATTTCTATGTGTAACCTACATGGAATATACTTGTATTTAATGTGAATACACTGTTATACCATGAGTTTTTACTTCTTTATGTAAACTGCATGGAATATACTTGTATTCAATGTGAATACACAGTTATACCATGAGTTTTTACTTCTATGTGTATACTGCATAAAATATACTTGTATTCAATGTGAATACACTGCTATACCATGAGATTTTAAATCTATATGTAAACAGCATCAAATATACTTGTATTTAATGTGAATACACTGTTATACCATGAGTTTTTACTTCTATATGTATACTGCATCAAATATACTTGTATTCAATGTGAATACACTGTTATACCATGAATTTTTACTTCTATATGTATACTGCATCAAATATACTTGTATTCAATGTGAATACACTGTTATACCATGAGTTTTTACTTCTATATGTAAACTGCATGGAATATACTTGTATTCAATGTGAATACACTGTTATACCATGAGTTTTTACTTCTATATGTAAACTGCATGGAATATACTTGTATTCAATGTGAATACACTGTTTTACCATGAGTTTTTACTTCTATATGTATACTGCATCAAATATACTTGTATTCAATGTGAATACAGTGTTATACCATGAGTTTTTACTTCTATATGTATACTGCATCAAATATACTGCTATTGAATGTGAATACACTGTTATACCATGAGTTTTTACTTCTATATGTAAACTGCATGGAATATACTTGTATTCAATGTGAATACACTGTTATACCATGAGTTTTTACTTCTATATGTAAACTGCATGGAATATACTTGTATTCAACGTGAATACACTGTTATACCATGAGTTTTTACTTCTATATGTATACTGCATCAAATATACTTGTATTCAATGTGAATACACTGTTATACCATGAGTTTTTACTTCTATATGTAAACTGCATGGAATATACTTATATTCAATGTGAATACACTGTTATACCATGAGTTTTTACTTCTATATGTAAACTGCATGGAATATACTTGTATTCAATGTGAATACTTTTTTATACCATTAGTTTTTGCTTCTATATGTAAACTGCATCAAATATACTTGTATTCAATGTAAATACACTGTTATACCATGAGTTTTTACTTCTTTATGTAAACTGTATGGAATATACTCGAATTCAATGTGAATACACTGTTATACCATGAATTTTTACTTCTATATGTATACTGCATCAAATATACTTGTATTCAATGTGAATACACTGTTATACCCTGAGTTTTTACTTCTTTATGTAAACTGCATGGAATATACTTGTATTCAATGTGAATACACTGTTATACCATGAGTTTTTACTTCTATATGTAAACTGCATGGAATATACTTGTATTCAATGTGAATACACTTTTATACCATGAGTTTTTACTTCTATATGTAAACTGCATGGAATATACTTGTGTTCAATGTGAATACACTGTTATACCATGAGTTTTCACTTCTATATGTAAACTGCATTGAATATACTTGTATTCAATGTGAATACACTGTTATACACTGAGTTTTTACTTCTATATGTATACTGCATCAAATATACTTGTATTCAATGTAAATACACTGTTATACCATGAGTTTTTACTTCTATATGTAAACTGCATGGAATATACTTGTATTCAATGTGAATACACAGTTATACCATGAGTTTTTACTTTTATGTGTATACTGCATCAAATATACTTGTATTCAATGTGAATACACTGTTATACCATGAGTTTTTACTTCTATATGTAAACTGCATGGAATATACTTGTATTCAATGTGAATACACTGTTATACCATGGGTTTTTACTTCTATATGTAAACTGCATGGAATATACTTGTATTCAATGTGAATACACAGTTATACCATGAGTTTTTACTTCTATATGTATACTGCATCAAATAATCTTGTATTCAATGTGAATACACTGTTATACTATGAGTTTTTACTTCTATATGTAAACAGCATCAAATATACTTGTATTCAATGTGAATACACTGTTATACCATGAGTTTCTATTTCTATGTGTAAACTACATGGAATATACTTGTATTTAATGTGAATACACTGTTATACCAAGAGTTTTTACTTCCATATGTAAACTGCATGGAATATACTTGTATTCAATGTGAATACACTGTTATACCATGAGTTTTTACTTCTTTATGTAAACTGTATGGAATATACTTGAATTCAATGTAAATACCCTGTTATACCATGAGTTTTTACTTCTATATGTAAACTGCATGGAATATACTTGTATTCAATGTGAATACACAGTTATACCATGAGTTTTTACTTTTATGTGTATACTGCATCAAATATACTTGTATTCAATGTGAATACACTGTTATACCATGAGTTTTTACTTCTATATGTATACTGCATCAAATATACTTGTATTCAATGTGAATACAGTGTTATACCATGAGTTTTTACTTCTATATGTATACTGCATCAAATATACTTGTATTCAATGTGAATACACTGTTATACTATGAGTTTTTACTTCTATATGTAAACTGCATGGAATATACTTGTATTCAATGTGAATACACTGTTATACCATGAGTTTTTACTTCTATATGTATACTGCATCAAATATACTTGTATTCAATGTGAATACACTGTTATACCATGAGTTTTTACTTACATGTATACTGCATCAAATATACTTGTATTGAATGTGAATACACTGTTATACCATGAGTTTTTACTTCTATATGTAAACTGCATGGAACATACTTGTATTCAATGTGAATACACTGTTATACCATGAGTTTTTACTTCTATATGTAAACTGCATGGAATATACTTGTATTCAATGTGAATACACTGTTATACCATGAGTTTTACCTTGAATATGTATACTACATCAAATATACTTGTATTCAATGTGAATACACTGTTATACCATGAGTTTTTACTTCTTTATGTAAACTGCATGGAATATACTTGTATTCAATGTGAATACACAGTTATACCATGAGTTTTTACTTCTATGTGTATACTGCATCAAATATACTTGTATTCAATGTGAATACACTGTTATACCATGAGTTTTTACTTCTATATGTAAACAGCATCAAATATACTTGTATTCAATGTGAATACACTGTTATACCATGAGTTTTTACTTCTATATGTAAACTGCATGGAATATACTTGTATTCAATGTGAATACACTGTTATACCATGAGTTTTTACTTCTATATGTAAACTGCATGGAATATACTTGTATTCAATGTGAATACACTGTTATACTATGAGTTTTTACTTCTATATGTAAACAGCATCAAATATACTTGTATTCAATGTGAATACACTGTTATACCATGAGTTTCTATTTCTTTATGTAAACTGCATGGAATATACTTGTATTCAATATGAATACACTGTTATACCATTAGTTTTCACTTCTATATGTAAACTGCATAGAATATACTTGTATTCAATGTGAATACACTGTTATACCATAAGTATTTACTTCTATATATAAACACCATCAAATATACTTGTATTCAATGTGAATACACTGTTATACCATGAGTTTTTACTTCTATATGTAAACTGTATGGAATATACTTGTACTCAATGTGAATACACTTTTATACCATAGGTTTTTACTTCTATATGTATACTGCATCAAATATACTTGTATTCAATGTGAATACACTGTTATACCATGAGTTTTTACTTCTATATGTAAACTGCATGGAATATACTTGTATTCAATGTGAATACACTGTTATACCATGAGTTTTTACTTCTATATGTAAACTGCATCAAATATACTTGTATTCAATGTGAATACACTGTTATACCATGAGTTTTTACTTCTATATGTAAACTGCATCAAATATACTTGTATTCAATGTGAATATACTGTTATACCATGAGTTTTTACTTCTATATGTAAACTGCATGGAATATACTTGTATTCAATGTGAATACACTGTTATACCACGAGTTTTTACTTCTATATGTAAACTGCATGGAATATACTTGTATTCAATGTGAATACACTGTTATACCATGAGTTTTTACTTCTATATGTAAACTGCATGGAATATACTTGTATTCAATGTGAATACACTGTTATACCATGAGTTTTTACTTCTATATGTAAACTGCATGGAATATACTTGTATTCAATGTGAATACACAGTTATACCATGAGTTTTTACTTCTATATGTAAACTGCATGGAATATACTTGTATTCAATGTGAATACACTGTTATACCATGATGTTTTACTTCTATATGTAAACAACAGCAAATATACTTTTATTAAATGTGAATACACTGTTATACCATGAGTTTTTACTTTTATATGTAAACTGCTTGGAATATACTTGTATTCAATGTGAATACACTGTTATACCATGAGTTTTTACTTCTATATGTAAACTGCATGGAATATACTTGTATTCAATGTGAATACACTGTTATACCATGAGTTTTTACTTCTATATGTAAACAGCATCAAATATACTTGTATTCAATGTGAATACACTGTTATACCATGAGTTTTTACTTCTATATGTAAACTGCATGGAATATACTTGTATTCAATGTGAATACACTGTTATACCATGAGTTTTTACTTCTATATGTAAACTGCATGAAATATACTTGTATTCAATGTGAATACACTGTTATACCATGAGTTTTTACTTCTATATGTAAACTGCATCAAATATACTTGTATTCAATGTGAATACACTGTTATACCATGAGTTTTTACTTCAATATGTAAACTGCATCAAATATACTTGTATTCAATGTGAATACACTGTTATACCATGAGTTTTTACTTCTATATGTAAACTGCATGAAATATACTTGTATTCAAGTTGAATACACTGTTATACCATGAGTTTTTACTTCTATATGTATACTGCATCAAATATACTTGTATTCAATGTGAATACACTGTTATACCATGAGTTTTTACTTCTTTATGTAAACTGCATCAAATATACTTGTATTCAATGTGAATACACTGTTATACCATGAGTTTTTACTTCTATATGTAAACTGCATGGAATATACTTGTATTCAATGTGAATACACTGTTATAACATGAGTTTTTACTTCTATATGTAAACTGCATGGTATATACTTGTATTCAATGTGAATACAATGTTATACCATGAGTTTTTACTTCTACATGTAACCAGCATCAAATAAATTTGTATTCAATGTGAATACACTGTTATACCATGAGTTTTAACTTCTATATGTAAACTGCATCAAATATACTTGTATTCAATGTGAATACACTGTTATACCATGAGTTTTTACTTCTATGTGTAAACTGCATCAAATATACTTGTATTCAATGTGAATACACTGTTATACCATGAGTTTTTACTTCTATATGTAAACTGCATGAAATATACTTGTATTCAATGTGAATACACTGTTATACCATGAGTTTTTACTTCTATATGTAAACTGCATGGAATATACTTGTATTCAATGTGAATACACTGTTATACCATGAGTTTTTACTTCTACATGTAAACAGCATCAAATATACTTGTATTCAATGTGAATACACTGTTATACCATGAGTTTTTACTTCTATATGTAAACTGCATGGAATATACTTGTATTCAATGTGAATACACTGTTATACCATGAGTTTTTCCTTCTATATGTAAACTGCATCAAATATACTTGTATTCAATGTGAATACACTGTTATACCATGAGTTTTTACTTCTATATGTAAACTGCATGGAATATACTTGTATTCAATGTGAATACACTGTTATACCATGAGTTTTTACTTCTATATGTAAACTGCATGAAATATACTTGTATTCAATGTGAATACACTGTTATACCATGAGTTTTTACTTCTATATGTAAACAGCATCAAATATACTTGTATTCAATGTGAATACACTGTTATACCATGAGTTTTTACTTCTATATGTAAACTGCATGGAATATACTTGTATTCAATGTGAATACACTGTTATACCATGAGTTTTTACTTCTATATGTAAACTGCATGGAATATACTTGTATTCAATGTGAATACACTGTTATACCATGAGTTTTTACTTCTATATGTAAACAGCATCAAATATACTTGTATTCAATGTGAATACACTGTTATACCATGAGTTTTTACTTCTTTATGTAAACTGCATGGAATATACTTGTATTCAATGTGAATACACTGTTATACCATGAGTTTTTACTTCTATATGTAAACTGCATGGAATATACTTGTATTCAATGTGAATACACTGTTATACCATGAGTTTTTACTTCTATATGTAAACTGCATGAAATATACTTGTATTCAATGTGAATACACTGTTATACCATGAGTTTTTACTTCTATATGTAAACTGCATGGAATATACTTGTATTCAATGTGAATACACTGTTATACCATGAGGTTTTTACTTCTATATGTAAACTGCATCAAATATACTTGTATTCAATGTGAATACACTGTTATACCATGAGTTTTTACTTCTATATGTAAACTGCATGGAATATACTTGTATTCAATGTGAATACACTGTTATACCATGAGTTTTTACTTCTATATGTAAACTGCATGGAAATATACTTGTATTCAATGTGAATACACTGTTATACCATGAGTTTTTACTTCTATATGTAAACTGCATGAAATATACTTGTATTCAATGTGAATACACTGTTATACCATGAGTTTTTACTTCTATATGTAAACTGCATGGAATATACTTGTATTCAATGTGAATACACTGTTATACCATGAGTTTTTACTTCTATATGTAAACTGCATGGAATATACTTGTATTCAATGTGAATACACTGTTATACCATGAGTTTTTACTTCTATATGTAAACTGCATGGAATATACTTGTATTCAATGTGAATACACTGTTATACCATGAGTTTTTACTTCTATATGTAAACTGCATGGAATATACTTGTATTCAATGTGAATACACTGTTATACCATGAGTTTTTACTTCTATATGTAAACTGCATGGAATATACTTGTATTCAATGTGAATACACTGTTATACCATGAGTTTTTACTTCTATATGTAAACAGCATGAAATATACTTGTATTCAATGTGAATACACTGTTATACCATGAGTTTTTACTTCTATATGTAAACTGCATGGAATATACTTGTATTCAATGTGAATACACTGTTATACCATGAGTTTTTACTTCTATATGTAAACTGCATGGAATATACTTGTATTCAATGTGAATACACTGTTATACCATGAGTTTTTACTTCTATATGTAAACAGCATCAAATATACTTGTATTCAATGTGAATACACTGTTATACCATGAGTTTTTACTTCTATATGTAAACTGCATGGAATATACTTGTATTCAATGTGAATACACTGTTATACCATGAGTTTTTACTTCTATATGTAAACATGCATGAAATATACTTGTATTCAATGTGAATACACTGTTATACCATGAGTTTTTACTTCTATATGTAAACTGCATCAAATATACTTGTATTCAATGTGAATACACTGTTATACCATGAGTTTTTACTTCAATATGTAAACTGCATCAAATATACTTGTATTCAATGTGAATACACTGTTATACCATGAGTTTTTACTTCTATATGTAAACTGCATCAAATATACTTGTATTCAATGTGAATACACTGTTATACCATGAGTTTTTACTTCTATATGTAAACTGCATGAAATATACTTGTATTCAATGTGAATACACTGTTATACCATGAGTTTTTACTTCTATATGTAAACTGCATCAAATATACTTGTATTCAATGTGAATACACTGTTATACCATGAGTTTTTACTTCTATATGTAAAACTGCATGGAAATATACTTGTATTCAATGTGAATACACTGTTATACCATGAGTTTTTACTTCTATATGTAAACTGCATGAGAATATACTTGTATTCAATGTGAATACACTGTTATACCATGAGTTTTTACTTCTATATGTAAACAGCATCAAATATACTTGTATTCAATGTGAATACACTGTTATACCATGAGTTTTTAACTTCTATATGTAAACTGCATGGAATATACTACTGTATTCAATGTGAATACACTGTTATACCATGAGTTTTTACTTCTATATGTAAACTGCATGAAATATACTTGTATTCAATGTGAATACACTGTTATACCATGAGTTTTTACTTCTATATGTAAACTGCATCAAATATACTTGTATTCAATGTGAATACACTGTTATACCATGAGTTTTTACTTCTATATGTAAACTGCATGGAAATATACTTGTATTCAATGTGAATACACTGTTATACCATGAGTTTTTACTTCTATATGTAAACAGCATCAAATATACTTGTATTCAATGTGAGAATACACTGTTATACCATGAGTTTTTACTTCTATATGTAAACTGCATGGAATATACTTGTATTCAATGTGAATACACTGTTATACCATGAGTTTTTACTTCTATATGTAAACAGCATCAAATATACTCGTATTCAATGTGAATACACTGTTATACCATGAGTTTTTACTTCTATATGTAAACTGCATGGAATATACTTGTATTCAATGTGAATACACTGTTATACCATGAGTTTTTACTTCTATATGTAAACTGCATGGAATATACTTGTATTCAATGTGAATACACTGTTATACCATGAGTTTTTACTTCTATATGTAAACTGCATCAAATATACTTGTATTCAATGTGAATACACTGTTATACCATGAGTTTTTACTTCTATATGTAAAATGCATGGAATATACTTGTATTCAATGTGAATACACTGTTATACCATGAGTTTTTACTTCTATATGTAAACTGCATGGAATATACTTGCATTCAATGTGAATACACTGTTATACCATGAGTTTTTACTTCTATATGTAAACTGCATCAAATATACTTGTATTCAATGTGAATACACTGTTATACCATGAGTTTTTACTTCTATATGTAAACTGCATGGAATATACTTGTATTCAATGTGAATACACTGTTATACCATGAGTTTTTACTTCTATATATAGTAAACTGCATGGAATATACTTGTATTCAATGTGAATAACACTGTTATACCATGAGTTTTTACTTCTATATGTAAACTGCATGGAATATACTTGTATTCAATGTGAATACACTGTTATACCATGAGTTTTTACTTCTATATGTAAACTGCATGAAATATACTTGTATTCAATGTGAATACACTGTTATACCCATGAGTTTTTACTTCTATATGTAAACTGCATGAAATATACTTGTATTCAATGTGAATACACTGTTATACCATGAGTTTTTACTACTATATGTAAACTGCATGAGATATACTTGTATTCAATGTGAATACACTGTTATACCATGAGTTTTTACTTCTATATGTAAACTGCATGGAATATACTTGTATTCAATGTGAATACACTGTTATACCATGAGTTTTTACTTCTATATGTAAACAGCATCAAATATACTTGTATTCAATGTGAATACACTGTTATACCATGAGTTTTTACTTCTATATGTAAACTGCATGGAATATACTTGTATTCAATGTGAATACACTGTTATACCATGAGGTTTTACTTCTATATGTAAACAGCATCAAATATACTTGTATTCAATGTGAATACACTGTTATACCATGAGTTTTTACTTCTATATGTAAACTGCATGGAATATACTTGTATTCAATGTGAATACACTGTTATACCATGAGTTTTTACTTCTATATGTAAACTGCATGGAATATACTTGTATTCAATGTGAATACACTGTTATACCATGAGTTTTTACTTTTATATGTAAACTGCATGAAATATACTTGTATTCAATGTGAATACACTGTTATACCATGAGTTTTTACTTCTTTATGTAAACTGCATGGAATATACTTGTATTCAATGTGAATACACTGTTATACCATGAGTTTTTACTTCTATATGTAAACTGCATGGAATATACTTGTATTCAATGTGAATACACTGTTATACCATGAGTTTTTACTTCTATATGTAAACTGCATGAAATATACTTGTATTCAATGTGAATACACTGTTATACCATGAGTTTTTACTTCTATATGTAAACTGCATGGAATATACTTGTATTCAATGTGAATACACTGTTATACCATGAGTTTTTACTTCTATATGTAAACTGCATGGAATATACTTGTATTCAATGTGAATACACTGTTATACCATGAGTTTTTACTTCTATATGTAAAACAGCATGAAATATACTTGTATTCAATGTGAATACACTGTTATACCATGAGTTTTTACTTCTATATGTAAACATGCATGGAATATACTTGTATTCAATGTGAATACACTGTTATACCATGAGTTTTTACTTCTATATGTAAACTGCATGAAATATACTTGTATTCAATGTGAATACACTGTTATACCATGAGTTTTTACTTCTATATGTAAACTGCATGAAATATACTTGTATTCAATGTGAATACACTGTTATACCATGAGTTTTTACTTCTATATGTAAACTGCATGGAATATACTTGTATTCAATGTGAATACACTGTTATACCATGAGTTTTTACTTCTATATGTAAACTGCATGGAATATACTTGTATTCAATGTGAATACACTGTTATACCATGAGTTTTTACTTCTATATGTAAACTGCATGGAATATACTTGTATTCAATGTGAATACACTGTTATACCATGAGTTTTTACTTCTATATGTAAACTGCATCAAATATACTTGTATTCAATGTGAATACACTGTTATACCATGAGTTTTTACTTCTATATGTAAACTGCATGGAAATATACTTGTATTCAATGTGAATACACTGTTATACCATGAGTTTTTACTTCTATATGTAAACTGCATGGAATATACTTGTATTCAATGTGAATACACTGTTATACCATGAGTTTTTACTTCTATATGTAAACTGCATGGAATATACTTGTATTCAATGTGAATACACTGTTATACCATGAGTTTTTACTTCTATGTGTAAACAGCATCAAATATACTTGTATTCAATGTGAATACACTGTTATACCATGAGTTTTTACTTCTATATGTAAACTGCATGGAATATACTTGTATTCAATGTGAATACACTGTTATACCATGAGTTTTTACTTCTATATGTAAACTGCATCAAATATACTTGTATTCAATGTGAATACACTGTTATACCATGAGTTTTTATTCTATATGTAAACTGCATGGAATATACTTGTATTCAATGTGAATACACTGTTATACCATGAGTTTTTACTTCTATATGTAAACTGCATGGAATATACTTGTATTCAATGTGAATACACTGTTATACCATGAGTTTTTACTTCTATATGTAAACTGCATGGAATATACTTGTATTCAATGTGAATACACTGTTATACCATGAGGTTTTTACTTCTATATGTAAACTGCATGGAATATACTTGTATTCAATGTGAATACACTGTTATACCATGAGTTTTTACTTCTATATATAAACTGCATGGAATATACTTGTATTCAATGTGAATACACTGTTATACCATGAGTTTTTACTTCTATATGTAAACAGCATCAGAATATACTTGTATTCAATGTGAATACACTGTTATACCCATGAGTTTTTACTTCTATATAGTAAACTGCATGGAATATACTTGTATTCAATGTGAATACACTGTTATACCATGAGTTTTTACTTCTATATGTAAACTGCATCAAATATACTTGTATTCAATGTGAATACACTGTTATACCATGAGTTTTTACTTCTATATGTAAACTGCATGGAATATACTTGTATTCAATGTGAATACACTGTTATACCATGAGTTTTTACTTCTATATGTAAACTGCATGGAATAAATACTTGTATTCAATGTGAATACACTGTTATACCATGAGTTTTTACTTCTATATGTAAACTGCATGAAATATACTTGTATTCAATGTGAATAACACTGTTATACCATGAGTTTTTACTTCTATATGTAAACTGCATGAATAATACTTGTATTCAATGTGAATACACTGTTATACCATGAGTTTTTACTTCTATATGTAAACTGCATGGAATATACTTGTATTCAATGTGAATACACTGTTATACCATGAGTTTTTACTTCTATATGTAAACAGCATCAAATATACTTGTATTCAATGTGAATACACTGTTATACCATGAGTTTTTACTTCTATATGTAAACTGCATGGAATATACTTGTATTCAATGTGAATACACTGTTATACCATGAGTTTTTACTTCTATATGTAAACAGCATCAAATATACTTGTATTCAATGTGAATACACTGTTATACCATGAGTTTTTACTTCTATATGTAAACTGCATGGAATATACTTGTATTCAATGTGAATACACTGTTATACCATGAGTTTTTACTTCTATATGTAAACTGCATGGAAAATATACTTGTATTCAATGTGAATACACTGTTATACCATGAGTTTTTACTTCTATATGTAAACTGCATGGAATATACTTGTATTCAATGTGAATACACTGTTATACCATGAGTTTTTACTTCTATATGTAAACAGCATCAAATATAACTTGTATTCAATGTGAATACACTGTTATACCATGGAGTTTTTACTTCTATATATAAACTGCATGGAATATACTTGTATTCAATGTGAATACACTGTTATACCATGAGTTTTTACTTCTATATGTAAACAGCATCAGAATATACTTGTATTCAATGTGAATACACTGTTATACCATGAGTTTTTACTTATATAGTAAACTGCATGGAATATACTTGTATTCAATGTGAATACACTGTTATACCATGAGTTTTTACTTCTATATGTAAACTGCATCAAATATACTTGTATTCAATGTGAATACAACTGTTATACCATGAGTTTTTACTTCTATATGTAAACTGCATGGAATATACTTGTATTCAATGTGAATACACTGTTATACCATGAGTTTTTACTTCTATATGTAAACTGCATGGAATATACTTGTATTCAATGTGAATACACTGTTATACCATGAGTTTTTACTTCTATATGTAAACTGCATGAAATATACTTGTATTCAATGTGAATACACTGTTATACCATGAGTTTTTACTTCTATATGTAAACTGCATTAAATATACTTGTATTCAATGTGAATACACTGTTATACCATGAGTTTTTACTTCTATATGTAAACTGCATGGAATATACTTGTATTCAATGTGAATACACTGTTATACCAATGAGTTTTTACTCTTATATGTAAACTGCATGGAATATACTTGTATTCAATGTGAATACACTGTTATACCATGAGTTTTTACTTCTATATGTAAACTGACATGAAATATACTTGTATTCAATGTGAATACACTGTTATACCATGAGTTTTTACTTCTATATGTAAACTGCATGAAATATACTTGTATTCAATGTGAATACACTGTTATACCATGAGTTTTTACTTCTATATGTAAACTGCATGGAATATACTTGTATTCAATGTGAAT
The DNA here is from genome assembly GCF_020631705.1 of Daphnia magna. Lineage (NCBI taxonomy): Eukaryota > Metazoa > Arthropoda > Branchiopoda > Diplostraca > Daphniidae > Daphnia > Daphnia magna. The sequence continues at coordinate 3,723 of NW_025533178.1, read as the reverse complement.
ACACTGTTATACCATGAGTTTTTACTTCTATATGTAAACTGCATGAAATATACTTGTATTCAATGTGAATACACTGTTATACCATGAGTTTTTACTTCTATATGTAAACTGCATGAAATATACTTGTATTCAATGTGAATACACTGTTATACCATGAGTTTTTACTTCTATATGTAAACTGCATGGAATATACTTGTATTCAATGTGAATACACTGTTATACCATGAGTTTTTACTTCTATATGTAAATGCATGGAATATACTTGTATTCAATGTGAATACACTGTTATACCATGAGTTTTTACTTCTATATGTAAACAGCATCAAATATACTTGTATTCAATGTGAAATACACTGTTATACCATGAGTTTTTACTTCTATATGTAAACTGCATGGAATATACTTGTATTCAATGTGAATACACTGTTATACCATGAGTTTTTACTTCTATATGTAAACTGCATGGAATATACTTGTATTCAATGTGAATACACTGTTATACCATGAGTTTTTACTTCTATATGTAAACAGCATCAAATATACTTGTATTCAATGTGAATACACTGTTATACCATGAGTTTTTACTTCTATATGTAAACTGCATGGAATATACTTGTATTCAATGTGAATACACTGTTATACCATGAGTTTTTATTCTATATAAACTGCATGGAATATACTTGTATTCAATGTGAATACACTGTTATACCATGAGTTTTTACTTCTATATGTAAACTGCATGGAAATATACTTGTATTCAATGTGAATACAAACTGTTATACCATGAGTTTTTACTTCTATATGTAAACTGCATGGAATATACTTGTATTCAATGTGAATACACTGTTATACCATGAGTTTTTACTTCTATATGTAAACTGCATGAAATATACTTGTATTCAATGTGAATACACTGTTATACCATGAGTTTTTATTCTATATGTAAACTGCATGGAATATACTTGTATTCAATGTGAATACACTGTTATACCATGAGTTTTTACTTCTATATGTAAACTGCATGGAATATACTTGTATTCAATGTGAATACACTGTTATACCATGAGTTTTTACTTCTATATGTAAACGCATGAAATATACTTGTATTCAATGTGAATACACTGTTATACCATGGAGTTTTTACTTCTATATGTAAACTGCATGAAATATACTTGTATTCAATGTGAATACACTGTTATACCATGAGTTTTTACTTCTATATGTAAACTGCATGAAATATACTTGTATTCAATGTGAATACACTGTTATACCATGAGTTTTTACTTCTATATGTAAACTGCATGGAATATACTTGTATTCAATGTGAATAACACTGTTATACCATGAGTTTTTACTTCTATATGTAAACAGCATGGAAATATACTTGTATTCAATGTGAATACACTGTTATACCATGAGTTTTTACTTCTATATGTAAACTGCATGGAATATACTTGTATTCAATGTGAATACACTGTTATACCACATGAGTTTTTACTTCTATATGTAAACTGCATGGAATATACTTGTATTCAATGTGAATACACTGTTATACCATGAGTTTTTACTTCTATATGTAAACAGCATGAAATATACTTGTATTCAATGTGAATACACTGTTATACCATGAGTTTTTACTTCTATATGTAAACTGCATGGAATATACTTGTATTCAATGTGAATACACTGTTATACCATGAGTTTTTACTTCTATATGTAAACTGCATGGAATATACTTGTATTCAATGTGAATACACTGTTATACCATGAGTTTTTAGTTCTATATGTAAACTGCATGGAAATATACTTGTATTCAATGTGAATACACTGTTATACCATGAGTTTTTACTTCTATATGTAAAACTGCATGGAATATACTTGTATTCAATGTGAATACACTGTTATACCATGAGTTTTTACTTCTATATGTAAACTGCATGAAATATACTTGTATTCAATGTGAATACACTGTTATACCATGAGTTTTTACTTCTATATGTAAACTGCATCGAAATATACTTGTATTCAATGTGAATACACTGTTATACCATGAGTTTTTACTTCATATAGTAAACTGCATATGAATATACTTGTATTCAATGTGAATACACTGTTATACCATGAGTTTTTACTTCTATATGTAAACTGCATGGAATATACTTGTATTCAATGTGAATACACTGTTATACCATGAGTTTTTACTTCTATATGTAAAACTGGGAATCAAATATACTTGTATTCAATGTGAATACACTGTTATACCATGAGTTTTTACTTCTATATGTAAACTGCATGGAATATACTTGTATTCAATGTGAATACACTGTTATACCATGAGTTTTTAGTTCTATATGTAAACTGCATGGAAATATACTTGTATTCAATGTGAATACACTGTTATACCATGAGTTTTTACTTCTATATGTAAACTAGCAAGAATATACTTGTATTCAATGTGAATACACTGTTATACCATGAGTTTTTAGTTCTATATGTAAACAGCATCAAATATACTTGTATTCAATGTGAATACACTGTTATACCATGAGTTTTTACTTCTATATGTAAACTGCATGGAATATACTTGTATTCAATGTGAATACACTGTTATACCATGAGTTTTTACTTCTATATGTAAACTGCATGGAATATACTTGTATTCAATGTGAATACACTGTTATACCATGAGTTTTTACTTCTATATGTAAACTGCATCAAATATACTTGTATTCAATGTGAATACACTGTTATACCATGAGTTTTTACTTATATGATGTAAACTGCATGGAATATACTTGTATTCAATGTGAATACACTGTTATACCATGAGTTTTTACTTCTATATGTAAACTGCATGGAATATACTTGTATTCAATGTGAATACACTGTTATACCATGAGTTTTTACTTCTATATGTAAACTGCATGGAATATACTTGTATTCAATGTGAATACACTGTTATACCATGAGTTTTTACTTCTATATGTAAACTGCATGAAATATACTTGTATTCAATGTGAATACACTGTTATACCATGAGTTTTTACTTCTATATGTAAACTGCATCAAATATACTTGTATTCAATGTGAATACACTGTTATACCATGAGTTTTTACTTCTATATGTAAACTGCATGGAATATACTTGTATTCAATGTGAATACACTGTTATACCATGAGTTTTTACTTATATATGTAAACTGCATGGAAATATACTTGTATTCAATGTGAATACACTGTTATACCATGAGTTTTTAGTTCTATATGTAAACAGCGATCAAATATACTTGTATTCAATGTGAATACACTGTTATACCATGAGTTTTTACTTCTATATGTAAACTGCATGGAATATACTTGTATTCAATGTGAATACACTGTTATACCATGAGTTTTTACTTCTATATGTAAACTGCATGGAATATACTTGTATTCAATGTGAATACACTGTTATACCATGAGTTTTTACTTCTATATGTAAACTGCATGGAATATACTTGTATTCAATGTGAATACACTGTTATACCATGAGTTTTTACTTCTATATGTAAACTGCATGGAAATATACTTGTATTCAATGTGAATACACTGTTATACCATGAGTTTTTACTTCTATATGTAAACCAGCATCGGAATATACTTGTATTCAATGTGAATACACTGTTATACCATGAGTTTTTACTTCTATATAGTAAACTGCATGGAATATACTTGTATTCGTTG